>NC_056739.1:1994444178-1994538640 GCF_019279795.1 Protopterus annectens
ATAGTAATCTCACTTTTGATAATCACATTGCCAAAGTGGTTAGAAAATCCTTCTACGTGGCCCACCTAATCACAAAAGGGTTCACATCCAGATCAAAAGAGGTCATTGTGCCCCTCTACTCATCACTCATCAGACCCATCTTAGAGTACAATGCCCCATTTGGGATGTACCTTACAAGACACCTGCAACAGATGGAAAGGTCACAGAAGTACCTCACCAAGAGGATCAATGGCCTTGATGCCCTATGCAGCTCGACTGAAGAAACTCCAGTTGTACTCTGTTGCATACCGCCTCCTCAGAGGTGATCTCTGTCTGACATACAAGGCCATGTCCAACCCAGAATTGATGGACATGCTCCACCTAAAAAAAACCTTATCCCCTTGAGCCGCACGCTCTAGGAATCTAAACCTCACCACAACAATAAATAGGACGTGCTGGAGGGATAGATTCTCGTCTCAGATTTCCCATGCTTTGGAACAAGGTCCCAATCTACATTAGGCAGAGGTCCTCGCTAACGCTCTTCAAAAGAAACCTTGACGAGTGGATGGGAAACAAAGTTTACCTCCGGGATAACTTTAGTGGCTGTGCTGGACAGAGGCACAGGGAACTAATCTGAGGGGGCGGCGAAAGCCAACACATTCTGGCTAGGCTTATAAATGCCTTTGGGCAGATAGCCTAGTTTACCCACCTATGAACCTATGATTGTGCTACAATATGTACATAGATAGAAAAATAGATACTGTAACAAAATATGGGGTCATCGATGGCTGAGATTTTGGTTGTAGGACTTAATTTTTTCTGCCGTAGTAAAAAAAAAAAAAAAAAAACACCCTGTAATTACCTACTGAAATATACTAGGACTGGTACTGAAAAGTATATGGGGAAATGCATAGACTGCATTTGCCTCAACTTTTAAATACTGAGTGTAAACTTACTGTACGTTAGTAATTCTTTCAAGAAAAGTGTGAAAGCTCAAAACATTTTACCACAATGAATGGTAGAAAAACGTGAGAAAAGAAATTCAGTTGGATAGAATCAGTATTCGACATGTAGTTATGGTGTGATTTCTGAAGGACAATATAAGACATCAGCTGATGAGAAAATATATTATTCCAAAGCTGCTTGACATTCTTAAAGAAAAGGTGCAAAATATTAAATTCTTTTTGAATATTAGGACATTTGCTACTCTGTGGGTTTCTTTTAAGGCACAACTGTCCAAAGCAGTGCTGTGTTGTGAAATGAGGGAAAATCTGTATGATTATAAAAGTGCACCTATATTAACACACACACACACTACCAATGACCCAGTGCGCCTACATTTATTCTCCTCCTAACATACCTCCCTCTCTCTACTGACCAATCCTCA
The DNA here is from genome assembly GCF_019279795.1 of Protopterus annectens. Lineage (NCBI taxonomy): Eukaryota > Metazoa > Chordata > Ceratodontiformes > Protopteridae > Protopterus > Protopterus annectens. Next base: position 1,994,445,545 of record NC_056739.1, read on the forward strand.
ACACTTTCCCTCCACCCCACCTGCCTCTCACTACCTCACCCCTTCCCTCCTAAGTCCCTTTACCTCCTATTACATCCAACAGGCCCCACCTATCATGCACTCTCCTACTCCTAAAACCTTTATTTCCACATCCATCCTCATCCTACTTCCTCTATACTATGCCACCTCCTATACTCACTTCCATCTACACCCTCCACCTCTGCCTCCCCACCTCCCCCACACAACACACTTTCACAGCTTCTCAGCCTCTCTAGTTCCCTCCCACCCTTCCCTCCTCTTCAAAGTAAAACTTCTCCCAATCACTACTAAATACTACAAACCCAGACCTTTTCATTACCAGACACTTCTAAGTACATACCAAAACAACTTATTCCTTATCTCACTTTCCTCTGCTTAGCTGGTGACATTCACCCTAATCCAGGACCAAACTTCTTTCCTGCTAACCACACTAACTCCCACAATAATTCCACCAATAAATACCTCAAATTCCTCACCATCAACGCCCAAAACCTAAAAAATAAAACAACCCACTTTCATGCCTGGCTCGCTCGCAACTCGCCTGACATTGTAGCAATCTCTGAAACCTGGCTAAAACCTCACATAAGTGACTCTGAATTCCTTCCCCCTGGATTTCGATCACTTCAATCTGACCGCTTAAGTACTCGAGGTGGCGGTGTCACACTAGTCTACTCCAACCAGCTGTCCTTTACTCCATATCCTAATCCCATCTCTTTCAATAATGCTGAACTTGTAGCAAGCCTTCTAAAAATTAACAATCATAAAAGCATCTGCTTCATTTCCCTCTATATTCCTCCAGGTAACAACACCAACACCATGGAAGACATCCTGTCCTGGGCCTCCTAAAATATTAAACTGGAAACCTACATATATTGGGTGATGTAAATATAGACTGGAACAAAATCAACAACCCTAACCCCACCATGTCCATCAATCTATTTAACTACACTCAACTTACTAACACCATCACTAGACCCAACAAAACAACCCCCCCAGGCTCCATACTAGACTGGATCCTAGTATCTCATCCCAATAAAGTGATACAATCTGGTGTCATACCAGACCCATTAGGAGACCACCTCCATGCCTTCACCCATCGAGCTTCTCACGTGGGGCCCCCCCACACTCGGAACCTCTCTAACTTTAACCCTACTACTTTCTCTGATTCATTCAGGAATACCAATTGGAACCCCCTGAAAACTCTTCCATTAGACTCAGCCGTTGACTTTTTCAATTCAACTTTCTTAAATGTCCTTAACTCCCTAGCTCCAGTAAGAACAAAAAGAATAAAAACTAAGAACACCATGTGGCTTACCAAAGACACCAAAAAGATTATGCTACAAAGAGATAAAACCTGGAAAACATACCTCCAAACTAAACAACCAGACATCTTACTTAAATACAAACAACTAAGAAACCTTGCCAAAAAACACGTTATCAAAGATAAAAAGTTGTATTACATCAAAATGCAAACAAATCGTGCAAACCCCCCCCCCCCCCCCAAATTTTGGAACTCTTATCAACTCTCTCCTTAGGCCAGGTACTAAAAACAATTCCTGCCCCGACACCAGCAAATCTGACCTTGAAATTGCCTCACTATTCAACACCACCTTCACCACTTCTATTGCTGAGCTAACCAAGATCTTTACCAACAGCAACCCTCAACCCCACCCCAACCAAACATCCTTTCCCCCCCTACTTTCGAACTCAAACCCATCTCCACCTACCAAATAAAGAAACTACTCTTTAAACTAAAGCCTTGCTCCAATGCCCCCGACAACATTCCCTCCTCCTTCTTAAAAATAGCCTCCGATGGTATTGCTCTCCCTATTAGCATCCTGATCAATACATCCCTGCTTGAATCATATGTACCCAAACTGTGGCGCTCTGAATATTTTCTTCCACTTCACAAGGGTGTCAAAAACTGTAACGTATCTAATTTCCACCCCATAGCCATCCTTTCCCCTCTTTCTAAACTCCTTGAAAAATGCATCCACCTTCAGCTCTTGCCATTCCTTACCAAACACCAGCTACTCTCCTACCCACCACGGCTTCCGCCAGGACATAGTACCAACACCACCCTTCTCTCCTTCTTGCATACTGTCAATTTAGCCCGTGACTCTGGTAATTTAGTATCCTCAGTTCTCCTGGACTTATCTAAAGCTTTTGATACAGTCTCCCACACCCACCTTCTAAATCATGTGTCTAATCTAAATCTGTCCCACAAAATGCTCTCCTGGTTCTCCAGCTATCTTTCCGACAGGTCCCAGGCTGTCAAATGGGGCCAGGGCACCTGCACCTTCCGTCCTACCCCCACTGGAGTACCCCAAGGATCCATACTTGGCCCAGTTCTATTCAACATCTTAACGACTTTTATAAGGCCATACCCAGTACTAAAATTGTTCAATATGCTGACTATTCTACTTTGATCTGCTGCGTTTCCAACTTAACAGATCTCTAACTAATGACACAAACAGCCTTCTCAACTACCGAAAACTGGATGCTCCAAAATCACCTCTCATTAAATGCCAACAAAACTAAAATCCTTCTATTCTCTCCTAAGTCCTCCCCTATTGATAAAAGCTCATTCTAAATAACCAGCCATAAAAACTCCATTTTAGAGGTCGTTCCGTCCGCCAAACTTCTTGGTGTAACCATCGATTAACACCATAAATTTAATACTCGCGTCCAGCTAAACATAAAGAAAACCCACATAAAACTCTGCCTCCTTTATAGAAATGACCACTTCCTCTCCTGCTACCAGACTAACTCTCACCATTAATCTCCTTCCCTCTCTACTGTATGGCGCCCCTCTGCTTACTAATTTATCCTCCAAACTAGAAGTATGTTACAATAAAATCTCCAGATTTGCTACCAAAGCCAAATCTGCCTCTCATCATTGTTCCTCCCGTCACTCATTAAACTGGCTTGAACTCCATAACCAACTTGACTTTCTCCAAATCATGACTGTCTATAGACTACTATTCCAACCTACTAAGTGCTTTACTATCCAATATCCTGCAACCATATACTCTCCATAGAACACTTGGATCTACCCACCAAAACCTAATCACAATCCATAAACCCAAGCGCCCAGCTGGTCAACTTCTGCTTTCCTTCACCTTAGCCAGAAAGTGGAATGCTCTTCCCTCCACTCTTAGGACCTGCGATAACCTCGAAAACTGTAAAACTCTTCTTCATTCTCACCTTAACTCAAACAGGAAATGCAACTGTACTCTTTACCCTATACCTCTCAAGGTCTCCTCCACTTTTACTCCTGGCTAACCTCTCGCCTAGCTAACCTTGCTCATTTGTGTTATGTATAAATAACTATACTGTAAAATCTAGCCTCAAGGCCATTTGCCTGTCTTTTACACCTAAACAAAATTGTAATAGTTTGTTTCTTTATGAATGCTACCTGTTTATTTCAGTAATGCAAAGTTTCTTAGTAATTATTCATGTAACTATGTATTGTTAGAGCTTTTCTCCCCGGGCCTCCACTAAAAATGGGCTCCCCGAGCCCAGTGGACGTCCCTGGTCATCAAACTGGAATAAATAAAATATATAATAAATAAATTAAAATAATTGCTAGTGGAGGGAAAAGATTTGTAGCAACAAGCATGAAACAAAAATATTATTGCCTAGGCTTGAATAATTTAGACACAGTTTTACAAAAACAAGCACATAGTAAAGTAGATATTGTATGCTCTTCTAGTCATATGCTGCAGTATTCATAACATGAGGGAGTTCGCCGCTGGCTGACTCGTATGTCCAGTCAGTATACAAACGTCTAGTGCTAGTGTGAGGTACATGCAGTGTCGTATAGAAGTAGACTGTATGTTAGTCCTAAAGTGACATTGGGTATAAAGAGGACATCGGCACATACCAGACCTCAGAACTTTTCTGCCGCATGTCTGATAGTCTGCTCTGGTCATCGCTCCTCCAACAAGTTGTGAACCTTGGTTCAGTTAAGTGCCACATTGGGGTTTTTCATTGCTATCTCCTCTACTTCTGCACAGAAATGGCTCTTACAGGTAGTCTGTGACTACCTGCCTCCCGGACTGCTAACACCTCTGTCCCTTCACCTCTTTCTCCTTCTGCTTGGAAACTGATAACTTTATGGTTTGGAAGACTCCTTCCCCCTGCAGGGGTAATTCCACAACCTCCAAAAGAACAACTGGAATTCTTCTCCAGGTCATTTCCAACCTCCTCTCTCAAGGTACCATTCAGGTAGTGCCACCATCCCAAGTAGGAAAAGGGTTCTACTCCAGGATGTTACTGGTACCCAGGAATGATGATCCTTGGAGACCCATTCTAGACCTATCCCATTTAAATACCTTTCTGAAGGTTCCTACCTTTCGTATGTTAACCTTACCAACCCTTCTCTGATCCTTCCTCAGGCCTTTGTGGCGTCATTGGACATTTAAGGAGGCTTATCTTCATATTTCCATTCATATTGATTCCTCTCATTTTCAATTCTGTGTCTTGCCCTTTGGATTGTCTACGACCCCTAGGGTCTTTACAAAATGCTTAGCTCCTGTTGGAGCATTCTGCAGGCTACAGGGCCTACAGAACTTTCCATATCTAGATGACCTTCTCCAGGCTCAAACTCCAGATATCTGTCCGGAGAACCTCTCCTTCATGGTGTCACTGTTGGAGGGTCTAGGGTTCACAGTCAATTACCAGAAATCAACTCTGGTCCCTTCCCAAGACCACATCTTCCTTGGCTGCAGGATCCAATCGGACAGGATGCTGGCTTCCTTACCTCCAGAAAATGTCCTGTCCCTCACCTCTTTCTTCAAGGACCTCTTGCTTCTCCAGTCCCTGACTGCCAGGGAGTTTCTTTGCCTCCTGGAGTTCATGGCAGCCACTCTTCCCATGCTCTGTTTAGCCAAGTTACATCATCTTCTTTCGGCTGTTCCCTTTAGGGGTCGCCACAGCGGATCATCTGTTTCCATTTCTTTCTGTCCTCTGCATCTTGCTCTGCCACACCAACCACCTGCATGTACTCTCTCACCACATCCATAAACCTTATCTTAGGCCTTCCTCTTTTCCTGTTACTTGGTAGCTTCATCCTTAGCATCTTTTTCCCCAATATACTCAGCATCCCTCCTCAGCACATGTCCAAACCAACGTAATATTGCCTCTCTCTGGCTTTGTCTCCAAACCTTCCAACCTGGGCTGACCCTCTAATATACTTATTCCTAATCCTGTCCACCCTTGTCACACCCAGTGCAAATCTTAACATCTTTAACTCTGCCACATCCAACTCAGACTCCTGCCTTTTTGTCCATGCCACTGTCTCCAACCCATATAACATAGCTGGTCTCACTACCCTCTCGTAGACCTTCCCTTTCACACTTACTGGTACTCGTTTGTCACATCACTCTTACTGGTACTAGTTTGTCACAAATCACTCCTGACTTCACCCACTCCATCCTGGCTGTACTCTCTTCTTCACCTCTCTTCCACACTCACCATTACTCTGAACTGCTGATCCCAAGTACTTAAACTCATCCACCTTCGCCACCTCTACTCCCTGAATCCTCCCTCATTCACACATGTATTCTTAGTCCTGCTGACCTTCATTCCTCTTCTCTGTAGAGCATATCTCCACCTCTCCAGGGTCTCCTCCACCTGTTCCCTACTCTCACTACAGATCACAAAGTCATCTGCAAACATCATAGTCCACGGGAACTCCTGTCTGATCTTGTCTGTCAACCTGTCTGTCACCATTGCAAATAAGAAAGGGCTCAGAGCTGATCCTTGATGTAATCCCACCTCCACCTTAAACACATCTGTCACTCCCACCGCAGACTTCACCGCTGTCACACTACCCTCGTACATATCCTGTACCACTCTTACATACTTCTCTGACACTCTCGACTTCTTCATACAATACCACAACTCCTCTCTAGGAACCCTGTCATATGCTTTCTCTAAGTCCACAAAGACACAATGCAACTCCTTCTGACCTTCTCTGTACTTCTCCAGCAACACTCTCAGAGCAAACATCGCATCTGTAGTGCTTTTTCCTGGCATGAAACCATACTGCTGATCACTAATCATCACCTCCCTTCTTAACCTAGCTTCCACTACTCTTTCCCATAACTTCATGCTGTGACTGATCAATTTAATCACTCTGTAGTTACTACAGCTCTGCACATCACCCTTATTCTTAAAAATCGGTACCAAAGCACTTTCTCCATTCCTCAGGCATCCTCTCACTTTCTAAGATTTCATTAAACAATCTAGTTAAAAACTCCACTGCCATTTCACCTAAACACCTCCATGCTTCCACAGGTATGTCATCTGGACCAACAGCCTTTCCGTTCTTCATCCTCTTCATAGCTATCATTACTTCCTTCTTGCTAATCCACTGCACTTCATGATTCACTATCTGCATATTATCCAACCTTCTCCACCTCTCATTACTTTCATTCATCAGCCCCTCAAAGTACTCTTTCCATCTGCTCAACACACACACACTCCTCCCTGGAGTACATTTCCCTCATTATCCTTTATCACCCTTACCTGCTGCACATCTTTACTAGCTTGGTCCCTCTGTCTAGCCAATCGGTACAGGTCCTTTTCTCCCTCTTTAGTGTCCAACCTTTCATACAACTCTTCATACGCCTTACCCTTAGCCTTCGCCACCTCTCTCTTTGCCATGCACCTCATCTCCTTATACTCTTGTCTACTTTCTTCATTTCTCTGACAATCCCACTTCTTCTTTGCCAACCTCTTTCTCTGTTTACTTTCCTGTACTTCTTCATTCCACCACCAGATATCACATATATATGTATCTGTATGTATATAATATATATCTAATATGTGTATGTATATAATATGGCCACAAAAACTATAACAGGTTGCAAGACAAATAAAGATAAAGAAGATGGTCAAGACACCCTTCATCAAGGATGCCAGCAACAACCTGCTCACCAGTCCAGAGGACATCAAAGGCAGATGGAGTGTTTCCAGCAGCTTCTGAATTAAGAATACTCCTCAGAAGCTGTACTGCCCCAGAAACAGCCTACAATGAGAGAAGAAGAGGAGCCCACCCTAGAAATAAGTAAGAGCAGCACTGAGGAAGATGACGTCAGTGAAAGCAGCAGGTTCAGATGAGGTCACAGCAGATATGATGGATGTTGGGTGAGATGGGGGAGAAATGGCTCCTGAGGGTACTGATAGCAGTTTGGAGAGAAAGGCATATCCCAGATGACTGGAGAGCAAGCATAGTCGTGCCAGTGTACAAGAACAAAGCTGACAACGACATCTGTGGGCAGTACAGAGGCATCAAACTCCTATCGCATTGCATGAGTGGTCTGGAGAGGGTGATTGATAAACGAATACGCAGAGTAGTAGAATGTAAGATGGAAGATGAGCAGTTCTGATTCAGATCAGGACGCAGCACAATTGACCCAATGTTTGCATTGAGACAGATACTTGAGAAGAAGCTAGAGATGAGGAGAGAGTCCAAGTGGGCATTCCTAGCCTTCGAGAAAGCATAAGACAGGGCCCCAATAAAACTGATCTGGGCAGGACTGCAGTGGTTTGAAGTCCCAGAAACATTGGTAGAATTAATGCAGGCTGTTTACAAGGACCCAGTGACTCAAGTACGAACAGTGTACGGCCTCACAGAGGGGTTCCCAGTGGAAGTGGGTGTACATCAGGGTTCAGTTCTAAGCTCACTGCTGTTCATACTGGTGGACTACATTAGCAAATAGGTTGAAGGGGACAGATCAAGAAAACTGCTGTATGCAGACTATGTAGCAGTACAGGCGGACTCTGAGCTAGAACTTCAGAAAAGGATTTGAGAATAGAATGCAAATCTGAAGGCCCACGGGATGAAACTAAGCACAGATAAGACTGTGGTAATGGCAGCAAATTGAGGAAATGAGAAGAATATGAGAATAGAGATAGAAGGGAAGATAGTGGAACAGGTAAACCGCTTCAAGTATCTGGGAGGGTAGTTGAGAAGGATAATCTAAACGAAGAGGTCAAAGCTAGAGTCAGAGGGGCTGCAGCCAACTGGCATAGAGTATCAGGTGTAATCTATGACAGAAGATTGCCAAAAAAGCTGAAAAGTAAGGTGCACAAGACAGTGGTGCGACCAGTACTACTGTATGGTACAGAAACCTGGGCAGTAAAGGCAGAACAGTTGAAGCTAGAGTTGATGGAAATGGAAGTGCCTGAGAAAGGTGGTAGGATGCACACTGTGGGACAGACTAAAAAATGAGGACATAAGAGCAGAAGCTAAAGTAGCTCCAATTGCAGGAAAGATCAAAGAGAACAGATTACGGTGGTTTGGGCACATGTAGAAAAGCAGAAGACAGTCTGGTGAGGAAGATTTGGGACAGACTGGAAGAAAGTAAGAGGAAGCGAGAACGTCCAGCAAAGAGGTGGATGGATTGTGTGAAATAAGATCTGCGACAGTCCGGCATAAGTGTTGAAGGCAGGAGTGTGGCACTGAATTGAAAGAGTTGGCTACAGTTAACACAATACCTAGACCCCATGTAGAAAAATGGGATACATACAGAGCTCACATCCATTGTTAAACCAGAGTGACAGTCATTTACTTTCGCACAAAGAATGTTTTTCTAGCACCAAAGTAGCCACTTTTGACTGTTGTCTTACATTTGACTGTGATTAAGTGGCAGTAATGTCCCAGTATATTATTTCATCTTAGGAAGTCCTACATTTGGTCAACAGATAAGAGGTTTTCTATTGACTTCCAAGTCATTTTTTCTTTTTAAGTTACTTTTTCTCAGTCATATTTACTTTTAAATGAAGTAACGTTGAGATTGCTGTTTGTGACACTGCAGTTTTCTGCTTTCATCACAATTCTGCAGCAGTGCAATTAATGTATTTAGATGTTGGAAGCCATCAGTGGCGGCTGGTGACTTCAAATTAAAGGGGGGCTGCAGGAGACAGCTGAATGGGTGGGGCCAATGGGAAGGGGCATGGTCAACTAAAAGGGGTGGAGCTATGCTCAAAACCACAATAATTGGAGCTTTAATTAAATACGCTGCCCTGGGTGCCAAACCGTCATTACGAGAGTCCAAGCAAGACAAAATGAAGTGTAGAAGAAAAAATATTTAAATGCATTGGCTACATGACAGCTTACTTACTATCTAGATGGAAACAAAAAGGTTGTGAGGCATGAAAAAATGAATTGCTTTTTAAATACATTACTGGAATGCCAGTCAAAAGCAGTTCCAATTATAATTCATATTCAGTTTTATAAAATTCCCAAGTAACATGCTGAACGCCGTAATCTCTGTGATACCCCCACTTGTAAAAATATTTCTTATCCAAAAAAGACCTGCTGCCTGACAACTATCCACTTGTTTAATAGGGAAGACATGATCAAAGTAAAAAATGAACAGCAAACAAGAAACAAGCTCAAGATAAATTGCTTAAAGGATTACTGCACAAGTTATGGACCAGACATGATAGATTGGCATTCTGTTTGGTTTATGGGTAAAGCCTGCAAAGATGACTACAAGTCTCCAACAAATGTAATGAACTTCTGAAAATACTGTAATCCTGTCCTTTATTACAAATACTGTCATATGCATTTCAATACCTAAGGCTTATACGTTATCTAGTTAGGTAAATATTCTCTGCATGGCAACAACAAAAAGGCTTTCAGTGTTGGTAATTATTTAACAGTATGCTTATTAAAGCTTACTTGCATCTAAATCTCCGACAAGCTTACCTGATGGTCATTAAAGCATTGCTACTTTAATACAGAGCAACAGGGCACTGCAACAGCATGCATTTTCTGAATAATAAGAAGCATAAATCAACAGTATAAAAATATGACAGAAAACCAGAACATTCTGAAAAATCAAGGACAGATGAAAAAGCCACGGTCGTAATTGTGGTCTACCTTGGATGGGGGAATACTCTGCACACTTACACTGCATAACTGCTCCTTGCCTTGCTTGGACACATCCAAAGCCACTACAGTGGGGAGTGGGGTGCAACAAGTATGTCACAATTTGAAATGTCTCTGGCTGACAGTGATGGCTCATACCTCTCAACCTCAGAGCAAGAAATCTGGAAAAAGCCATACATATAAGTGGGACAACGGCCCAAAAATAGGAACAATTTTTAGATATTGCTCTTATAAACTTAGAAAGATAATAGACTTTTAGTAGATATTGCATTAGTATGAATTTTCTGAAGGGTATGAAATCTGAAACTCAAATGTCTGCCATTATTTTCTAACTTCAGTCTTTAATGATTTGCTACTAATCTGCCAGAAAACCACAATTTTATGAAAAACGGACCAAAAATGTGATGCAAAATTATAAAATTGCCACATAGTACAGCTGGGAACCTGTCAAAGAAGGGACACCTTTTTTATATTAGTACTGATACATTGAGCAGCTGACAAAATAAGAGCATCTACGTGCATTTCTGAAATAAAAGTAATCTAACTCTGATCATTACAGTTATTTATAAAATTGTAAACCCTCCACATTTTCTTCCAAAATTGCCATTTTGCAGAGAGATTATTAGGGGGAGAGCAACATTTTGAGCCAAAATTGGGGACAGTTGAGAGGTTTGGATATTCCTAATTCTACAAAGCGATTTATTTGCATGCAACTCTCAACTTCAATGCAGGAAATCTGGACAAAGGCCAAATATATTGGGGAACATACAAAAATTGCTTGTATAAACTCAAGACAGTTGACAGAATAACAGGTCTTGCTTTAGCATGCATTTTTCTGAAGGTTATGACGTCTGAAACGCAATGTCTGTCATTATTTAGTGACTTCATTCCTAAAAGATTTGCCAAAAAAACACAAATTTTATGAGGAACAAACTAAGAAGCAAAAATCTGGACAGTTGAGCGGTATCGTTCAGCCGGGGCTGTCTTTGAGTTGCTGCCCTTCCCCCCTCTCAAAATCATGGTCGAATGGAGCTTCCCCCCTGCAGCCATTGCAATGTCCCATTCTTTGGTTATTTCGCACCCATTTACCATAAACACTGTAATGTGCATACTGCTTCACTTCTGCAATGATTTGGATTTAATTTGAAAGTTTTATTTTGCATTTTACAACACTAATATATGTATCTGCTAAACAAAGCAATGCAGTCTCATAATGAAAGCAGACAGCATTAAAACTTCACTGCCCTTGAAACCTCACATTCATTGAAACAGCATTGAAACCCACATTCAAAGAAAATGCATTTTGCCAGTGGCAGATAAAGATCAACTTTGGGCTGTTTTCAAATCATAGGCCCCTTGAACACAAAACATACACGTGCTCTTTGATACACCTTCCTGATTGTATTAAATTATATTCCTTGTACAATACAGTTGTTAGAGGGCATTTTAAATTTATTGTTTTGAACATTTTTCCAGTAAACAATGAAACAAAATGCATGCACCAATAATGACAAAACTGCCCAATTCAGAACATTTCCATCATAAAGGTCTACTCAAACTTCAACAGTCCACCAGTATCAGTAAATATGCACAGTCTCTGAAGTAAAAGTCATCTAAATTCCACATTAATCTGTAACTAATGAAGAGGCTGCTGCTAGAAAACAACTTTATATGTTATTGTTTCATTTACAAATAAAGTGCCTGTTGCCCTTGAGGATTAAATTGCCTATGTTCCATTAAAAAATGATAAGCTAGTAATATTGCAATAGGGAATGGATGGCAAACTGATAGCAATGCATTTACCTACTGCGGGAGTAGAACCTACAGCCTTCTTCATTAAAAGCAAGTACACTACCTGTTGTGCTATTAACAACACAAGCTAGCTCAGCATAAGCAGCATTAAACTTTTGTTCCCCTGCAGCTCTCAGCTACTTGAAAAATCTACTCGACACTCAGCTGTATCTCTGAACTTTGCAACACAAGAAATCTGGAAAAAGCCAAAATTTATTTGCGGGGGGGGGGGGCAAAATCCAGGGACACATTTTAAGCATTGCTTGCATAATGTTGAAAAGTTGCTAGAATAAAGTGCTGCGTTACCACCATACATTTCACTGCCAATTCTTAAACCCAGGACCCTGTGCAAAACAGTCAGAGGAACATACCACTATGCAAAATCAGCTGTTTTGTGAACGAGAGGAAGACAAACTTAAATGGCTACCATTTAGTGAATTCAGTTTTCACCATAGCTCTCAACCTTAGCACAAAAAAACCTGGACGAAGCCAATAATGGGGGGATACAGTCCCAAACATAGGGACAAATTTCAAATACCCATGTTATAAACTTAGAAAATTGCTAGAATAAAAGGTTTTGTTACCATATACTTTCTGAAGAATATGAAGTCTGAAATTCAAATGCCTGTTATTTTTACTTATTTAATATTTGTTAACCAGGAAAGTCCGACTTGGAACAAAAGCCAATTTTCAGCAGAGACCCAGGGAGAAGCACTGCAGACACATGTCTTTGTAAGATGGAAGGAGTTGCAGACTCCACACACAAGGCACCGAAGCTAGGAATCAAACCAGAGAACCTATAGCTGTGAGGCAACAATGCTACCAGTGCACCACTGCACTACTGACTGTGTAAGGAAAAACAAACATACAGAAACTACAGATTTTATGCGGAACAGAAAAAATATGAGGCAAAAATCTGCAAATATTGTTTACAAATGGTGGTGGGTAGGGAATTCATGCCCTTGCCACTTGCATCCATGGTAATGGGTTCAAGCTTGAGTTATTCTCTACCCACCACCATGTGTGTTCTCTGGGGCATTTCACACACGCACACAGCTCTTGAAGATTTATTTTCATTTTCAACAATGTTATGAATGATGAGCAAAATAAACGTAATCCTTACAATCAGGGACAGATGTCAACTAAGTAAATTAATTAATTTTCTTTTTAATAAATATTTGACAAAAGTAAGCTAATTAGGTTATAGTTCTCTATTCATAGCTTCGTCTGTAATTTTAAGATAATCATTAAGATGAATGTATTAACCTGAATGTATAAAGTCAACACTTTAAAATGAAGATTAAAGTATCTCTTTCTTTCTTTTCACTTTTTTCATCCCTTTCTGTAGCTGTTCGATTCCTACTAAAATACATGCCATTTGATGCACATTTAGTGTGTGTGTGTGTGTGTGTGTGTGTGTGTGTGTGTGTGTGTGTGTGTGTACAAATCCCAATAGAACTGACAAACGGATCTGGTTTTAAAATCATACAAAATAAAATAATGAAAAAAATAAACAGATAAATAAAACAAAACTGAATATTGAATCCTTTTTTCAGGGCAATAATTATCTCCATTGTGTAAGCAAAGCTGACTGTGGAATCATTTTTGAAGCAAACTAATTTCCATCAATTGTGTAAATAAGCATGAATACTGAGCTCTTTTCCTAAGCACTATAATTCCATCCATAGTGTACATTACAGGGAAGTAACAGATCTTCCAGGGGTGTGGATTTGTCTGGCTTTGCCATGAAAACCTAAGAAGTTAGAGTTCTCCTGTACCTTCATATAATCACTACCCTGTTGTGCATTCTTGCTATTTTATTTTTGTTTTCTGGAAACATCTAAGTGTCATACTTTCATCATAATGTTTTCTGGAAAGCTTAAGTGCCAAAATCTTACCACTTCATAAAGTCTCCAGTGTTTAGTATTAACAGAGCAAGGATCAGTTTAGGTCTTGTCATATACTTTATCCTCCTATCCACATCACAGCTTACTATGGGAGCTGGAGCTGCAACAGTAGGGTGACCCCGTGACATGCCATCTATTGCTAAGTACAGCATCCTCTGCCTTCCCATGCTTTATACTATCCAGCCACTAATTTGTGACTCTTTGTAATCATGTGACTGTATCTGGTTAATCCACTGTTCTAGTCTTTGTTTTCTGAGTGTAGTATTTTTCTACCTAATACAAAACAAAGCACACTAACCAATTCTGGATGGAAAAACAGCCACATGAAGTCCAAAAGAGAAGATACCTCACTTGATTAATAATAATCAGGTGAGTTATCCTTGGATTTCATTGTGTGGCCATTTTTCATTCCGAAATTGGTAAGTGTGCTTTGTTTTGTTTCAGGTTTACTATTTCATTATTTACAGCAGCAGGTTGAGTTGCAGCAAAAAAAAAAAAAAAAAAAAGGTACAGAGCCGATTCCAGCAGACCAGCACTTACCTCAGTTACTTTATGTATCTTGTCTTCCTCTCTCACTGCAGTCAGTGCAAGCCCTTAGCTGCCCAAGACAAAAAAAAATAAACTTTTACGAAGCAGTAAAGCACCACCAACGACAACACCAGTACGGCACTGAATCCAACGGTCCCAGCCTCTTTATCAACACAAGTACAGTTTTACTGTGCTAGTGCTACTGATGGTTTCTCACTCTCTTTTTTGAGAAGAGAGCGAGAACCAGTCATTAGCAATCCAGCCATCCATGTCACGTAAGTGCCTGCAGACGTGGCAGTCCGAACCCCCTTCTAATTTACGGTGCAGTTAACCGCTTAGACTTCTGGGCATCACACTGATGCTTTTTCTTTAATCTGGACTGCCTTTTACAGCAGTCAGATACTAGATGCTGCTATTATGTTAAAAAAAACCCGGAACTTGATTTGCTTGCGCAGTTCGAGACTGAGAAAACGCGAAATAATGGAAATATTTTTTTATGGCAATTTGGCAAATGAAATGTAAATGTCAACTACATTTTCTACTTTTTCCTGGGAGGGCTGCAGTCCCACAGTCCGATAGCACGAGCCGCCCCTGGAAGCCATACCCCCACAAGAGGAAATTGTGGGGGCTTACTCTTGCTGTACATTACAATGTCATATACCTTTTTGCTCCACTTATATTGTCAGTTCTTGTGAAATGATAGAATTGCATCAGTGTATTTTGTCGGTGTCTCACAATACCCATATAAATATTTATCTTGTATGTGTGTGTGTTCTTGTGTATTTGCCTGGTGTATAGTAAGTGAAATGAATTGTGCTGTAGGTTAAGGGAAAAAAGTGTTTTGGGAGGAGTGCCAAAGCCAGGAGTGCAGAGATGCATTCCCGATCCTACAGTACAAGATGTTTCATTTATTTCACAAATCTCGAGCCCCACATATTCTGTTTGTGTGTATTCCCCTTTTCCCAAGTTTAAGTTACTGTTTCCCATTGATTTTACTGGTTGCAATAATTTTATAAATTGTTTGCTGAATAAGGTTTTACGTAGTTTCAATAGATTTTTATCAGTGGCATGCCTAATTTGTGGTTTTGTACTAATATTTCTGGGGTACTTTTTAAAACTTTTTTTGTGTGGTCTTATTTAACAAGACGTGTGTTAGCTTTAGATGTTTTTTTATGGTTTAATTAAATCCTTGGGTAGTGTATTTGCCTTTTATTGTATTTTATGAGTAGTTATGACCTGTGTTTTGTTTTTATTTTTTATTCTGTTTTAAATCTTGCCTTCTGATTTAAATAAATGCTATTTCTAGGGGTTTGAATTAGATGGGGGTTGTGTGTATGCATTTTGTGTGTTGTGTGACGAGCTTAGTGAAGCTTGCAGTCTTTCTTCATTAAAATGCACAGAACTGCTTTATTAAGCTGAAGTAAATGTATTTTTCCAGACAACTGTTTTTGCTGCTTCAAGTAAATATTCCAACATGTAATGTGTCAAATATAAAAATGTGAACCATACAGATTGTGTAATTCCTTCCAAAGGAAAGGCAGCAGAACTATTAATAAATTCTGAAATGTGCGCATATCTGCAGTACCTAAAGTTCAGTTACTCCATGTCCAAGGATCATTGTCTTATTTGGACCATAGCTTTCTCACCAAATTATGTGACTGTAGAACAGAAAATTTTGCGTTCAGAATTTAAGCTAAATATGAAATACAAATATTGGGGCTCTCTTAATCTGACAGAACTGTCAATTCAGTAGTCTTTTGCTTTTGAAGTATTCGCATTGGACTGCAACTCTGAGACAGAAGCTTGAACCTGGAATTCCTTGCCAGCCAGGCTGTGCGATGCTGTTAGGACTTTACTGTTCAGGGAAAGGTAGAATTCATTGTAATCTGTAGGTAGTGGTAGGACCAGGTAAGCTGTTGAGGTTTTTTTATGTTCTCTGTTAAACCCCATTTATGTTTACATTAGATCGTGGATGTGTACAGCTGCTTGTGTATTTAATTTTCAAAATGCATTGCTTGAAATAAATTTCTTGAGTTTAATTTCAAAAGCTGGTGGATTGATTTATTAATGTATGGGTATGTGTGTATACCTCATGACATCTCAGCCATTGGTAGTTGCTGTTGTCACTACTTAAAGCTGTTGCAACTATACATGTATTGAACAGTTGCTTTAGTTTAAGGGTTAGTGTTAATTGTGTTCTTCGTGTGCCATATTAGTCTGGCTTGGTGTAGTGTGCTGCAGTGAAGTCAGAAAAGAGAGTGTTGGCATTAGACAGATACCATTATCCCCCCTTAGAAAACGGTGCTTGCACTGGAGTGTGTGCTTGGATAAGTTTGTTACTTCTGGTATGATAGCACTGCCATATAGTGTTAAAGCCAATTGCCCTTGCATGATATTTAACAGTGGTGGTGTGGATCATGAGACCGTAGGCCCTGCTCATCACATGTAAATTGGTGCCAGTGATGTGCATTTGAAGGAGTGCACTGTGGAGTATTTTACATTTTACATTGAAGAAACTGGAGTTGTGTGTATTTTGCTTTTTGTTTGTAAATTTGGTTTGTGGGTTTGTTTTGGGTGATCTGTTGTGCTTGTTGGGTCCTCTTGGGTACTTGCATTTGTTTTGTTCCCATTAGTAAGTAATGGAAATATTAATGCATATTAGGGCTTTTGGGGGGAATACTAATGATGTGGTTATAGAGTGCTAAACTCATGGTGATGTGGACAGAGTGGTAATAGAGAGAAATAATGTACACTTCAGACCAGAGTAAATGTTATTATAACCACATAAGTGAGTTGATTATTAGGTTACAGTATATGTGTAAATATATATAATTACCAAACCAAGGACATAAAGGTCACACAGGCAATCAATTCAGTAAAAACTGCAAGGAAAAAAAACCCCGCCAAGCTACAGTTTTCATTGTGCGATTACCTTACACCTCCTGTAATGGAGGCCCATGGATATATGCAGATGATTCCTTAATGACATCGTGTTTCGGTTGCATGACTTCTGAGTGTCCATGACATTTTTTTTTTACTTTTTACGTCTTTACTGTTGCATTCAGGGTAAACCCCACTAGCTGTAGATATGCATATTGTGGCTTTTATAAGATTAAGGTGCCTGCAAAATATCCCAACTAACATATAAACCAAAGGTAAAAAGGTGTCGCAGAAAAAAAAAACATTCAGTGAAAACTGCAGGGAAAATTCCAGCCAAGCTAGTTTTAACTGTGTGATACCTTAATATATATAATTGTACAGTCATCATACAATGTACTTCCTGCCCCTTACAAGCTGCTTCAGTGATAACTGTGATGCAGAAAATGCACACATCAGATGCTTTCATGTACAACCTGAATCCCTACCAGGGTGTAGCTAGCTATTCTTGCACTTAGTGTCATCCCCTAACCTGGTTGCCTCTATTCAAGTTTAAGTTGAAGGACGAAGCAGAAAAAAAAAATCATCTGCTTAGACTTGATAAGCAAAAAAAGCCAATTATTTCCTTTTAAACTGTTGCAAATTGCTTGGTACATTGTATACCATGCTCAGTGCTACAGCTCTTCAGTTTTGACAGCAAATGCAGTAACGGGATTTCTGAATGTTGGTAATTCACTGAAGACACGCTTGTTAGTTCAGAGCTGCAGTTTTGACTGCAAGTACAAGGTAATACATTAAAGACTGATGAAAATCTTCAGATCACACCCTGTAGCACTCTTGAGTCCATACTGGCTGAACCCCTTCACCACACCACAGCTATGTCTCTGCTCCCAACCACCTATCCCAAAAAAAAAAAATCCTTTCTGTCTGTGCACTTGTTTCTGAAATTTGACTGTAGTTTATCTAATTGCCTGCCAGGAGCCGTTGCTACTTATTTTGTATGCCACATCCAGTGGTTGGGATTGAAATGAAAACAAGTAGAGGTGATTGTTGCTAGCAGAAACTGTGTGCATATAATGCGGTCTACGTTTTTATTGTGGTTCCTGCTAACATATGTATAGATTTATATTTGTATGTAGCCTGCAAATAAAAATTGTCACTAAAGAGTGGAGCACATGCTTCCTCGGTATTCTGTCACTGAATGATTAAAGATCGCTGGTGTAAGCACTGACGTGTATATTTAAGCTTACATCGTGTAGTAACAGGCCATGAGTTAGCCTTGATCTTTAACTATGTGAGAGGAAGGGAAATAAGGATACACAGTAACAAAGTGGTTATTCATCCAGTGATGCATTCTGAATGAAAGCTCAGAAGCACTTGTATAGTATAGCACTAATGTAGAATAATCTTGTACCTTATGTAAGTTGAGGACCATCAGTTGGTCAACAACCACAGAGAAAAATATTGGTTTGCAAGCCTGTGAAGAAACTATGCTATGAGATTTCATCTTTTGTTAGGAATTGTGTGTGTCTGCTTTATCGCATGTCTAGTAGTACAAGAGAAAAACTTGAGGATAATCAGTCTTGTAATCTATGCCAGCTATAAATGCACAACTATCAATGTGGTTTGTGTTTCAAACTTAAATCAAAATAAATGTAATGAGAATGGCTGAATGGGCACCTTTTACTTGGTTTTATAGTGGAAGATTGCTAAAAGGTGGTGAACGTTCATTATTAACATGTTTAAATACAGTCATTAAGTATGTAATTTTTGTGCTAAAAGTGAAAAACCTTGCAAGTTGAAAATATGCTCCAAATGACAGAAGTGCAGGTAAAAAATGAATACAAGATGCACTGAAATGCTGTATACAACAAGGAATAATCGAGATGATTGAAAGAGTAGGGGTGTAAACAAAGGTATGGGCAGAAGTTCATAGCCTCTTGGAATAGGTGATGAAAGTAAATGTAGAAAGGCAAAGGATTAAATATAATGAAATTCTCTGAATGAAAGAAGAAAACACAATGTTAGGAAAGTAATAAGTACCCGTAACCTGTCCTGGAGGAGGACGAGCATATTCTCCTTTTGAGATGCATTCCTTATGTTAATGTTTAAATGAAGAGTATGACCAGAAACCAAATCATTGGAGTGCTGGCGAAATGTTTTTTATAAGATAATTCAGTGATTGAATTTTTGGCTAAAAAATTTGCTACAACATTATGCAAAATATTTACAAAGCTGATTCAGTAATATTCAGAACACTGAAGTTTACAGTTATTCTGATTTGAATGGACAGCTCAAAATGTTTTGTCTTGGGCACATTCTGTACACACCGTAATATTATAAAACTTTTTGATTACTTGTATTTAACAATCCACTAAATTTCTAGAAATAGTGTGGACAGGAGAGTAACCTGTGCCACATTTAAAGAAAACATTCACTCTACCTTATTATAACTGATGTATAAATACTGATGTACAGTATTTTAGTGTGCGAGTTGTTCATTGTTTTTTTTCATAAAGTATCTGCTAGTTCTCATTGCCTTCACTGGCCTTCGATCCATTCTAAGACAATGGTTTTCCCTCCTAATAGTCTCAGCCCCCTCCCCCTCTTTTCATTAAAGGTATTCAGGCCACCTGTTTGCTAGACTGGGGCTTCATTTCAAGCAGTGCCATGAACCATTCTTATGTATAGCTCCTCTCAAATATTCTTAGTGTCTTTTGGATTCACAAAGAGTTGAAGAGTGCTACTTTCTCATTATATACTACTACACTGCCAAATATAATTAAAGTAGAGACAGCCAGACTTACTCTGCTTGCTAGCTTTTAAGTCATGGAACATTAGTTGGAATGAAGGAGGCATCAAACTGACCCTTTCCAGGCATAGTTGCTGCAGGATTGCCTTTGTCTCATTTTCTGTAAACTCAGACAACAGCAACAAAAAAGGGATACACCCCATTCTCTGCACCCCCCCCCCCACACACACACACACACACTCACCTCCAGTAAGTTTTCCATTTCCTTTGTGATTGTTTTCACCCACATGTGTTCCTTTAGGACTCTGTACTAAGCTTGTATTAAAGCTTAGGTTGCTAATTTTGCAGTAGGTCTTCCTGCCAACCTATCCAGAGTTATTTTAGTGGTTGGTATGAAAGATTTTATGAAATATCCTTAAAGTAATTAGGAAGCCTGGCCTCCATACAAAACAGATTGTAAATGGGCATTTCTGTCAACTTTAGTCCTCAATGAATTTCTTCATTATGAAATATTTTCATTTTAAAATAACTTACTTATCCTTTGCTGACTTGGTTAGTCCCACTAGGCTAGTGGTCTGTTTTCACGGGAGACTCAAAATGGTGTTTATACTATTAAGGGAAATTTGGCCAGGGCATTGAGGAACTTCCCATAATCTTTTTGATAGGTGCAGTGGCATTTTTTTTTTTACATCCAGCTAAGCTGCTACCAACTCAAGCAGATGGGACCATGGGTTTAATGTCTCATTTGAAGAATAGCACACATTGGAGTGCTGTACCCCCCTTATACTGTACTGTGGTGTCTGCAATCCATCTTCCTGTATTGTGTGTGTGTGTGTGTGTGTGTGTGTGTGTGCGCGTTTGTGTGTGTGCGCGCGTGTGTGTGTGTGTGTGTGTGTGTGTGTGTGTGTGCGTGTTTTTCTCTGGCCGTTACATTCATTCATCAATTTGTGGGTCTTGGATCCAGCATCCCATCTGACTCTGCCTCTTTTCTCTAGATTCTTGGATCCAACTCTCAAGCTCATGCCTTTAACCATAATGCCCCTAACTACTGCATTACCTAAGATAGAGTTTGCTGCTGTAACAATTTGGTCAGGATTGCCTTCTCTCGAGCGCAGGGAAATTTCCTGAAAGTTCGTGAGTAATAACTTCAAAGTTTAAATTTTATTCACCTTTATATAACTCTTTCTATAGCCCTTCCTCTCTTTACCAGCTTAATGTAATTTTTTTATCCCTTTACCCTTTTTTGGGTATTGGTTACCATAGTTGGTATTACCTTCTTTCTTTATCTTACTCATTAAGGTATTTTCTTTACCATTGTTGGGAAAGCTACTTTTATCTATTTTTTTTTAACAAGAAAAAAAATCATGTTTTTTCGGCTTTTCCTGGTTAGGGGTCGCCACAGCGGATCACCTGTCTGCTCATGATTGGCAGTGGAGTTTTACAGTGTCTAGTTGCCAGCCCGGCACCCAACCTTCCACAGAAGGTACATATACGCATACACTCATGCCTAGGGCCAATTTAGTGTCCAATCCACCTACATCATGTCTTTGGGATGTGGAAGGAAACTGGAGCACCCGGAGGAAACCCACGCGACCACGGGGAGGACATGCAGACTCCGCATAGAAGGCACCCCAACTGAGGATTGAACCGGAGAACCTCTTTAACAAGAAAAAAAATTTAAAAAAAAAAATTTTTTTTTTTATCCTGGATATAGGTTTTATTGATAAGTTTGTTACTATGGTTGAAAAACCTAATGGTTTTAAGAAGTGCACTTCCTGCGGACTTAAGAGAGCAAAGTCTGATGCCCACAGGGAGTACGTTTATTGTTTGGTTCCCACTCATCTAGACTCTCTATGTACAATTTGCTGTAGTTTCAATCCACCAGCCATTAGTGACAGGGGAAATAGACTAGTTATGATGGGCCTTCTCTTTGTTTCGGTGCCTTCTACTTCAGGGGCTCAGACATCCTCAAAAATGTCTGTCTGTGGAGCCTAGGGAGCATAGGAACCAGTCTCCCAAAATGCTCTGATATTGGTGCTATCAGCAGAAATTCCGAAGCACTTAGATCTGATATCTATGGATCCGACTCCTACAGTTTGTCTTTTTGACTTGAGTCCTCAGGAGATACCAAAAAACCTCATTCCACTTCCTGTTCGATCATGATCTCCCGAAGTCTTTCTGAAGCAGGTATGGACAGGATGATGAGAATTTCTCAGAGCACATAACCATATAGGAGCTTTACTGGCTCCATCACCCATCGGATCCGTGAGCCTTGAGCCTTCCTGTCATAGAATCATTTCTCCTTCTCCGAGTAGACCTGCTGTTTGGGAGCCCTCTGAATTGAGCGCGCCAAGAGTCCAAGTGTTGGATCTGAAAAATGCATTATTCTACTCCAACTATCTCTCGGACCTGTTGAGCACTGACCACCCTTGAGCAGGACAAGTCTCTGAACCAAAAAGTCGATATCAGATCCAGGAGGATGACTTTGATTCTAAAGCTTTTGGAACAGTCACTTCCCCTTGGAGCCACAGCATTAGACAGCTCAGCTCTGACCCCCTCCTCCCAGCAGAAGACCAGAGGAGACCCAAGTTTATCTGATTTGAGAGTTTGGCTCCAGTGAGGTTGACCTGTGTTTCTCCCTGTCCCTCTGCCTTCGAGGTGGTGGAGAGGGCTTCCTCCTATCAATAAGCTTTTTCGACACTTACTTCCTTGGATCTTATATCTGTCCCTCCTTTGGATTCTGTCTGAGTCTCTTCATTCTACTCCTCCGGAATAGCCAGCCCATAAGAGCTTCCAGGCAGTTGCAGTTGGGGAATTCCCCACCTCTTCCAGTACTTCTTCTGAGCATCCCACTGAAGAGGTCTCCTGGAAAAGATTTTCCGAAAGGAGGCACTTGAGATTCACCTCGGGAATCTTTAACGAAAGACACTGATTTTTGATGGAGAAGGGTCCCCAAGATCACCACCAGAAGACTTCTCCTATGGAGATGTTCTAGAAATCCTGTGCCTAAAAGATGGTTGGTCCTCAGAAACCCCTTCCCAGGAGGAATCTATGTTCCTAGAAGCCTTTGGGTCTGGCCCATCTGTGTCTTGGATTAGCCCACCCCCAGTGGATGAGCTTATTGGGTATGAAAGGAGCTGGATACTGTAAAACCTATTCCTTGGAGTCCAGACAAAATCCTTGGTGCACCAAAGAATAGACAGTTTTGGAATAAAGGAATTCCATAGATGCCATGTTTGTTGCAGCAGCCACCAAAAAGAAGCTGGCTGAACAGAGCTTCTCTGTCTATCCCCTATTAGAGAATCTAGAGCGTTGGACAGATATGGGAAGCATGTCTACACTTCAGCAACCTTTGCCTTACGATCATGTAACTGTTGGCACACCTTTATTAGATTACAGAGGGACTTGAATAAGAAACTCTCCAAGACTGCCCCAGGGTCCTTGTTGGATGAGAAGGCTTATATGAGGCTCGTACCTCACAACTGGCCACCCTACAATCTGCATCAGATGCATCCATGAGGCTAATCTCATGCTGCTGAAGGTTCCTCATGGGCTGAGGGCTGAAGCATAGCCATCGAGACATGCCTGGATGCAGCTATGTGATTTTGCAGAGACCTTTAAAAAGTCATTTATCAGTGTTGCTTTTGATGGATGTTCACTGTTTGGGCCTATTGTTAGAGATAAAGTGGGATCTTTAGAAAAGGGTAGGAGCAAAATACATAAAAAAAAAATGGAAATTTTGGTAGCATTACATGCAGAAAAAAATGTTTTAATGGAGGAATAAGGTTTAGGAAAAGGCAAAACTTGAACAATTTAATGTTGGATTAATAAACTGATGTGTAATGTTTGTAAATGTGAGCTTGATACTATGGTATGTTTACTTTTATACATATGTAAATTTGCCTGCATCACAAGGGATAATTCAATAAAGGTGTTACTTTTATTCTTAAAAAATGATCAGCTCAGCTATATATATATATATATATATATATATATATATATATATATATATATATAAAAAAAAGTGTGGGGCAGCTGTTGACCATAGTGATAACTGGAGTGTATGCAGGAATTTTTGCCATCATTGTTTTCAGACTTTGGTCATTTTAGGTAGGTAGCTAACAAATTCAACAACGTGAAGAAGCTCACCTCTTCTGGAAATGGACAGACGGCAAGAAGAAGACTGCATAAACAGAACATTATTAAATTCATGGAAGGGAGGGAAGCACACTGGGAATGAGTTAAGTAATGGTATTTAACGGGAAACCGTAATCATGTTGTCCTTTCAGTAGACTGTATGGTGATGCCATTAGAATATGTCCCATGTAAACACACTGCAGATGTCTTGTGTGAGTAGAAAGTGTCAGAGGTGACTTGTCAGCATTTCATTTCTGTGTTGTTTTGCCTATAGCAAGTTTGTTTGGGGGAAGAAACATGGAGAGGTGTAAAAGTTAGGCAACAGTGCTCCAGCCAGCAGAAAACATGATAGTGGCTTTTGATCAGTGAAGTGTTATATGTCCGTTCAATGCAGTATCTTTTGTATCAAACAGGGGCTTGTGTATGAAAAGCTGTGCTATAGTGCCCAGTACAGCAGAAGCTTTATAAAACAAGGTTGAAGCTAGTGTGCTAGCCATTCCTTACTTGAAGTGGCTCTTTGCTGAAGGATGTGAATGACTGCCTAGCACATCTGTGGTTTGCCTTAACATGGACATGTTTATCTTCAGTACTGTCAATGCAGTTACTGCTTTTCTTTTTGTGGCATTCTGAAAGTGGCACAGTACTTTAACTAATTGTATCACAGATCACTTTTTATTGTTGGACTAGGGTGGGACTGATCTTGTGATAGTTATACTGTGATGCTTCTAGAATTCCCCCCAAATCAGTCAGAAAGAAAGCAGATAAACCAGCATGGCAGTGCCTGGAGGTAATATGCCAAGTTAGGGCAAACAACAGGTACGGTAGGTAGGCAGGCATTTAGATCCTCAGCACAGTTACCAAGGGACTGGGTAGTCATTTAAAATGTCAGAACTAGCTATGCATAGTCCTGAAATGTGGAGATTGACCGCAAATCCAGACTTGCATATACTTGGTCCAGGACTGACAGTTCTTAGAATATATGTTTCCGGTTTGTGGGGGCCTTGGTCCAGACACTAGAGTTGCAGGGAGCATGCCTCCTGCAAAAAAAAAAAAAATTCACTCCTCTCTTGGTTTTAATACTGTTTTCAACCTTGTATAGCAGTATACTTCAACTACGAACATCTGTTTGTTTACTCTTGTGCATTCTTTACTGACAACTAATTTAAGTCCCTGCAAAGACCTGAATTTTTCTGCATCTTATTCTGTTATAAAAATTAACATTTTGCTGTGCACATTTGTCCATCATTAAGGGGTATGTTGTCAATTGTTCACTTTGGCAAGAAGTGGTCATCTCTAATAGTGATCACATTTTCTTTGCAGGGTAGGGAAGACTTCACTTATGAACCAGTATGTGAATAAGAAGTTCAGCAACCAGTATAAAGCCACAATAGGAGCAGATTTTCTAACAAAGGAGGTAATGGTAGACGACAGGTTGGTCACAATGCAGGTAAGGATATACGACTTATTGGTGAGCTACACAACTTCAGCAATTGCCCTAAGATTGTAAGGATAATTTATGATTTTAATGTCCGCCATTAAGCAGAACTGTCTCATTTTTAAGTGAGGTAGAACCTTAAACACCATGTACACCAAGAACTGCTACAAATGTGTGCTGAAGTATTCCTTATAAAGTTATTCTGTTTAGCAGGGAAAACTCCTTTGATCCCTTAGTTTAACTCTATTTTGCTTCCTGTAAGTAGTATGTGCTGGCTGCAGACATCATTGGTGTGAACCCCTGTACTCTTCGTAAAACAGGGGCATTACCTTTTCCTGGAGGAAAAGAAGCTTAGAATTTATTATGTTAATGAAAGTGCATGGGGCAAATTCTACTTCATGCAGAGATGTTGGAGGCTTTCATACTTTGAATTCCGATTTTTTTAAATGTGAATTGTGTTTGATGCACACATCCCTGTGTATTGTGTTACGCTGAGGCTAAATTATTTTTATTCAGTCATGTTTAGATATGATTTTGAGTAAGAGTTTCCATGATATGTGCCATCCTATGAGATAGTCTAAAAATACATTTAGCTGTGAGTGCTTCTCTGTTTGGGTGGGCTTTTCTGTAATTTGTGGTAACATGGAGGCAGTACATTTATGTATTGCCTCGTCATGCTTCATGGTAATTTTGCTTGTCTGGATCCCTGCAGATATTGAAATCTCCTAATCCTTCGCTGATGATGTCAGTGGACCGAGGTAAGGTAGAGACAGGAGTTTGCTTGCAGTCAGGTTTAAATAGCCTACATTTAAGATGGGATATGGACTTGTACTGAGACAACCAACAGCTTGTTTGTGCCATAAAGGGAGGAAGTTAATTATTTGCCAGATGTGATTTGTGGTAGTTGCATGTAAATATTGCCATTCCCTCCAGATTTTACTTGGTCAATTTCACTATATTGTATATTCTGGGATGTTATTTTTCAAGTTCACTTTGAATTCCCAGAGCTCTACTTCCAGAATTTTATTGCAGAGACTTGAGTGACTAAGATGGAAGAACTTTGTCTTTTAATTGTAATAATGAACATTGTGAGTCTGCAGTAGCGTTTGACAGCATTGGAATAAGATTAATTTCAGTGTCACTTGAATAAAGAAATGGGTACAGGCAGTAATGTACTGCCTTTTGAAAGCTTTTAGATGCAGCAGTTTGAATAAGATGCGTGTAATGTTCTATAGTGCTGGTCAACACTTAATGCAGACATTAGTATGAGTAGAGTAATTTGAAAACGTGTGTGGTATTAACAGCTTTTGGGTATAGTACTAACAATAAAATTAGTAAAGATGTCAGAGAATGTAACTAGTTGGTATAATACTAGTAAGGTGACTACTGTGAGTGTATGAGTCATTAAAGCATGAAGTTTTAAAAAGAAATGGGGTGAGAGTTGCTGTAATTACTAAGATAGTTACTGCTTGTGTCTTGGCCTTTAGGCTTTTTCAGAATGGCAGACAGATGGCTGGGATCAACAATATGTTTATATGTTCATGAATTCCTGCAAAGCTTAGGGCCAAGGAGTACATTGAGAATCTCCTCCACATCACCTAGTACTAGTGGAAAACTAACAATGTCCCTCTGTAGATTTTCACCACATAGTTATGTTAAAAGTGTACGATCATCCATTCAGACTGGTTTAAATGGTTGCTAGAGAAATATCCTTGATATGAAAGGACACCCCATTCCAGAAATTGGGGATATGTGGGGTTAAGGTACCTGTAGTGCCATCTGATGGTGTTGATATGGTGGTATAGATTAGTCCATTAGAGATGTTGGCTGTACACGTGCTTCTGTTTAGGTGATGGAGTTCATAAAGACCTGAGTTGTTCATAGCACGTGAGGCTAAGCAGATATCACCCATTATGAGTCTGTATGATGCTGACTAGATAGAGAGGGCTTTTAGCCTGCCAGAGTAGCTAAGGGTACTGGGACTTGAAATCTTTGTGGTAAGTAAACATTGAGATCTGTTGATGTGGTTTAGGCTCTTAGTGTGAGGTATATGTTGAAGGGGGCAGTAGGCTCCATGATTAGCCTTGTGAAGGAGGAATGAGGTGGGACTTCATCTCCTCAGGTCCAAAGACGTTAACACAAAGGATATACTGTGCAAGGTAGAATGATTTTCTAACCATTACAGAGACATGATGGTGAAAGCAGAGGCTGTTCTCAACTTAGGTACCCAAGATGTTCATCGTGCATACAGCTGCAGTCATAACAGATGGGTTTTCCTGCCATCAGGCGGGTCCTCGGTCGGCCGAATTCCAAAGTCTACGTCCGGCGTCGGTTGTTGTTGCTTCCTCTCTGACGTCAGTGTGACAGGGGTATAAAAGATCCAGCCGACGCCATTTTCTTCGGTCTTTCTTGCTGCGCGGTGCCCGAAGCAGAAGCAGTTCGCAAGTGCCGGTCGGCCAGCTCCTGAGATTACGAATATTGTTCAACCGAAGTCTTCTTGAAAGCTAAGTACCCCGTTGGGGAAACTTTTTTTCTTGCCTCAGACCAATGTCAGACAAAGTTAATTGCATTTCATGTGGGAAGCAAATACCGCATAAGGATTTTCATTCCCTCTGCATTCCTTGCTTAGGCCCAGACTATGACGTCTCGGACTGTTGTTTTTGTGCTACATTCAACAGACGCACTATTAAGCGTCGGGCGGAGTTCGCCCATCACTATTTTGGCAAAAAATTTAATTACATTATGTCGTTGGATACTCAGACTCCAGTTTTGAGTAAAAGACGCAAAGATAAGGACCAACTTACGAGGTCCGCGACTTCTACCAACACCATGCCAAAGCCGACTACAGGTGGTCCGGTTCTCAGTGAGGCGCCTATGCAACCCCTGACTACCGACGACACTTCATTGGCGGTGTCTTCTGTGCCCGAGGTCGTAGGCTCTTCGGCCCACACCCCGGCTACAGATACCGAAGCCACTCTTGGCGGTGAAACTCAGAGTTTAGACAGACCTGCCACCTCTCAAGGTGTCTACAGGCCTTCCTCTTTTTCCATCAAGGCTTTCAGTAAGTCTAAATCAGCCATGCATACTAAAAGACAAGCTCCACAGGGCCCTTCTCAAGACCCCATGCCTAAAAAGCAGATGCTCAAAATGGCTGAGGATTTGATTACTCTTATCAGGGGTTCTCAACCCCCCCCCCCCCCCCAGACAAAAGACCCAGAGTGGAGGAAGAGTCCCCCTCCTCGGACCAGGCCTCCATTATTTCAGAACATTCTGAAGACCAGGAACATTCTTACTCCCCCTTTGAAGATTCTGATGCAGAGGAGTCCATTCCCTCTGTCTCCCCCCCTGAGGATTACTCTTTTGGGGAAACTTTACATACCTTGAGGGAACACTTCCACTGGGAAGGCCAAGAGTACTCAGACTCCAAGAAAAGGCTTAGGGATTTCCTCTTGCTCCCTCAGCACAGGCCTCTGGCTATACCTCCTGTCGTAGACATTCTAGATTATGTGTATTCGGAGGCCTGCCTTAACCCAGATTCTTTACCTCCAGCTCCAGTCAAGCCTGACAGGTATTACCGGGTTCCTGACTCGCACCAGTTCCTATACAAAAGCCATGCGGCTGACCCAGAAACTGTATCACAGGGTCCCAAGGGAATTAAGGCCTCCACTGCTAAAAATCTATTGCCTTCAGAGAGAGATTCCAGAGCTTTAGAAAGGTGGGGGAAGAAGGTATACACCTCGGCCACCTTAACCATGAGGGCATTAAAAATCCATTGCCTTCAGAGAGAGATTCCAGAGCTTTAGAAAGGTGGGGGAAGAAGGTATACACTTCGGCCACCTTAACCATGAGGGCATTAAACTGTCAGTTCCATATGTTAAAGTACAAACAGTTTCTGTTATCACAATTGAGAAGCAAAATGTCACAACCTGAACAACCAGACTTGAAGGAGTTGCAGGATTTGATACATAGTACAGAACAAGTGGGTAAGCATACCTTGCAATGTGGCTTTGATGCTTTAGAGGCCTCATGTAGAGCTGCTGTTACAAGATCTATCATACGTAGACATGCCTGGCTCAAAGAGCAAACCTTACCAGATCATGTCAAAGCTAAATTACTAGATGCCCCTCTGCAAAAAGATGTATTGTTTGGTGTTAAAGCTGAGGAGGTATTAAAGAAAATGGAGGAAAAGGCAAAATCAATGCAAACAGTAAAGGATTTCCTACAGGTACAACCTCCACGTTTCAGTAGAAATTGGCCTTCCAACAATTGGTCCCTTTCAGCTACGGACAGACCCCAAAGAGGTAGATACAGGCGCCCGAGGGGCAGAGGGCAATCTCAAGGATCGTTTAGAGGCAGACAATGGCAAGCACCCACACAAAGAGGTGGTGAGGATAGTTCACAGCCATTCAGAAAGCAGAACCAATGACTTTCCCCTTTGCATGCCAAGCAAGGCTCAAATGGCAGCACCTTTAGGCGGAAAACTGGCATTATTTTAAAAAAATTGGCATATTGTCACAAAAGACAAATGGATCCTGGACATTATAGACAAGAGGCTACAGATTCCACTTTCACACCCTTCCAAAAATGAGAGGCATGCCAAACCTGCCACACAATCAAAGGGCAGAGGCACAAAAACAAATTTCAGATCTCATGGACATGAAAGCTATTCAAGAGGTACCTGTACAAGAACAGGGTCAAGGTTTTTATTCCAGACTATTCCTGGTACCAAGGAAGGGCAAAGATTGGAGACCTATTTTGGACCTATCTATCCTAAACACATTTTTACTCGTGCCAAAATTCAAGATGCTCACATTACAGCAGCTTCTTCCCATGCTGGGCAAGGAGTCTTGGCTGGTAACATTGGACCTCAAGGAGGCATACCTGCATGTCCCAATCAGACAAGATTGCAGAAGATACTTCAGATTTCTTGCAGGTTCAATCCATTATCAATTCTCTGCATTGCCCTTTGGCTTATCTACTGCGCCCAAAGTGTTCACGAAATGCCTGGCATCAGTAATCGCCTACTGCAGACTTCAAGGGATACAAATATACCCATATCTGGACGACTGCCTGATCCAAGCGGACAGCAAGCACATACTTCTGAAACATCTGGCGTTTGTAATAATGTTGTTGAATTCTCTGGGATACACAGTCAACAAAAAGAAATCAAGGCTAATACCCTCTCAAACAATAATTTTCCTGGGTGCCAGCTTGGATACAAACACCCAGATGGCCTACCTCACGCCAGAGAAACAAGGGCAACTAACTCAATACTTCAGAAAACTGGCAACTTTCACCAGGCTGACTGCAAGGAAAATCCTGCAGGCTCTGGGATTCATGGCATCTTGCATCCTACTAATCCCATGTGCAAAGCTGCATATGAGGAAACTTGAATGGTACCTAAAAAACCTATGGTCTCAACACAGCCACAGTTTGGAAACAATAATACTACTAATTCCATGTCTTCAAAAGGAATTTCTGTGATGGGCTCAAGCATGCAAAGAAACACAGGTCTCCCGTTCTGCAAGCCTCAAGCAAATCAAGTCATCACAACAGACGCCTCTGACTACGCCTGGGGGGCACACATGACAGGTGCATTCAGGGCAAATGGTCCCAAAAAGAAAAGCACCTACACATCAATCAAAAGGAAATGCTAGCAGTAATAAATGTTATTATAGCTTTCAAAGACCTACTGCATCCAGGCCAGCTATTGATAAGGACGGACAACACCACAGTAATGTGGTACATAAACAAACAGGGAGCTACCCATTCATACCCCCCTATGCAGGCAAGCCATGTCTCTTTGGAACATGGCTCTGGAATTACAAATCGAACTTCAAGCACAGTGCCTGCCAGGCAAGGAAAACACGCTGGCAGACAACCTAAGCAGAAATATGACAGATCCACACGAATGGAAGTTGCATCCTCAAGTTTTCACAAAGATAATTCAAGCATGGGGAAGGCCAGACCTAGATCTCTTTGCCTCCCACAGAAATCACCAATTGGCAAAATTCTGCTCAAGGACCTTTCATCCACAGGCCTGGAAAGTGGACGCACTCTCTTTCAGTTGGACAACAATGACAGTTTATGCCTTTCCACCTCTCCCTCTGCTGCCCAAAGTTCTATTAAAAACCAGAGCAGACAGACCAAAGATGATTCTCATTGCTCCAGACTGGCCAAGACAACACTGGTACCCACTCCTGAAAAGCCTGACTCATTCCCCACCATGGATCCTGCCTCTAATGCCTCTTCTACGGACTCAGCACAACTTCAAAACTCTTCGCAGTCAGCTGAAAACACTCAATCTAGCCGCATGGAAGATTCCTTAAATTCACAACAGGCCCTACTCTCCAAGGAGGTACAGGATGTCATTTTGGAGGCCAGAAGGCCTTCTACTAGAAAAGCCTAAAAACGGTTTTGTGCCTGGAATGAGAAAAAGGGTCAGAATCCTGGAATACTGAATTTACCACAAATATTGCAGTACCTAGCTGAGATGCTAAGCAGTGGACTTTCATTCTCCTCCATCAAAATCCATGCCTCAGCTATTTCTGCAGAATACAGCACTGATCCTCCTTTATTCTCTCACCCCCTCTTAAGACAGTTCCTCAGAGAGGCTAAGAATATAAAACCCCCAAGGAAACAACCAGTACCTGCTTGGGACCTCAATTTCATTTTAGAAAAACTGACTTTGCCTCCTTTTGAGCCAGCTGCTTAAACAGAACTGAAATATTTGTCCTGGAAAACAGCCTTCCTCCTGGCAATCACCTCAGCTCGCAGGGTTTCGGAACTACAAGCCCTCATGGCTGTGCAGCCTTTCATCATTTTCCATCAGGACAGAGTTTCCTTACGAACCAATCCGTCCTTTATGCCAAAGGTAGTATCCAGGGTAGCCTTGAATCAGGCTATCCACTTACCTACCTTTTACCCTAATCCTCAAAACAAAGGGGAGAGACTACTACATTCCTTGGACATTCACAGACAGCTGCGTTACTATTTGGACAGAACAAAGCCTTTCAGAAAATCAGAGCAACTCTGTGTCCTATGCTGCAGGAGCTCAAGGGAAGCCTATTTCCAAACAGACAGTCTCAAAGTGGATAGCCTACTGCATACGCTTTTGTTACTCTTTTCATGGTAAAACTGTACCTGCTGGCATCAGATCTCACTCCACAAGGGCCACAGCTACCTCTGCAGCTTTCCTCAGGGGGGTTCCTACCAAAGATATTTTGGAAGCAGCCACTTGGAGTTCTGTACATACCTTCTCCAAGCACTTTCACTTACCATTATACTCCAAATCTAGAGCAGGCTTTGCCACTGCAATCTTGCAGGGCATCCTGGCTCCTCCTAGTTCCACCTAGTGCCTACCACCCCTTTTTTAGTTTTGGGATTCTACCCATCTGTTATGACTGCAGCTGTATGCACGATGAACATAGTACAGTTTTGTACCTACCATAAATATAGATGTTAGAGTGCTAATACAGCTGCAGTCCAGGTTTCCCTCCCTCCTTCCCCTCTTGGGACAGGCCTAACGGCTAACACCTCCTCATACAACCTGATTTGGGGTATTCTTTTATGGTGTATTTGCTTGCAACTACTGTTTTTTGATTATATTGCATTGCATTATTACATAAATTTATGTATTGCCTTCCTTCTGGGGGCACCTGACATCTGGGGCAAGAAAAACTGAAGAAAATGGCGTCAGCTGGATCTATTATACCCCTGTTGCACTGATGTCAGGGAGGAAGCGACGACAACCGACGCCGGACCTAGACTTTGGAATTCGGCCGACCGAGGACCCGCCTGACGGCAGGAAAACCCATCTGTTATGACTGCAGCTGTATTAGCACTCGAACATCAACATTTATGGTAGGTACAAAACTGTACTTTCCTGATGACTACATCAGCTTTGAGTGGAATGTTATCACTATGGTAAGCAGCTGTCTTGCTAGATTTGCTACATTTGCCAAAAGGATCTATGTTGCATTTCTTGGCATTGAGGGTAAGCCCATGATTAATGCACCCAGCACTTCCTGAAGAATTTGAGTCTAACAATGGGATTTGATAACTGACCTCAGCTTGCAACCATCAGCAAACTTGAACAATAGTTCTTTGATAGCTGCTTTCATGTCAGAGATGTATAAAGCCAAGAGGAGAGGGCCCAGGACAGAATGCTTTGGGACAGTGCCAGTGACATTTTCTATCTAGAACAAATACCCCCCCAACCTTGATGGTGTCATAGAGGGGCTCTAAAATATTAGATCAGGTTCTTACAGATATAGACCCCTCTTATACACAGAGCTCAAACCTCCGCAAACTGTGTGTGGAATAATTTTGAAATGGGGAGTTTGTTAGTAATCCTAGCATGAAGATAATGTCAGAAGCTGAAGCCTTGGCAAAGACCAGGCAGGGCAGTATGGACTGTGTAGGTCCCTTATCCATATATTCACTAGCCTTTTTGAAGAACTTAACCAGGTTGAGCAGGCATAATGTGTCTTTTACTAAGTTTAACTTGTATTGTCCAGGGATGTAAGGTCCTCTATATAATTTAGGTATCATATTTTACATAGACTTGCAAGTAAACTAGTAGGTCTGTTATTCCTTTGGTTAACTGAGGGGTCACTTTTATGCAAAGGCACCATAGCAGTTGGTTTTCATGACTCTGGGATGTATCCCCTGGAGGGATGGGTTTAACAGTCGATGGAGGGATTTTGTGAGGTGAGACATGGCACTTTTCAGCAGCCATCCAAGGATATTGTGAGGGTCTATGGAACTGGTATTTTTAATTTTGGAAAGTGTTAGAAGTACTTGACCCAAAGTGATTTTTGGGAGTGTTGGTGTGAATAGAGGGATGGAGGTGACAGAGAGGATGGTTGGGTTGCAATTGGAAGCAAATTTGTCCACAAGAATATTAACATTGTCCTTTGGGTCAGGGAAAGGGGTACCTTTAGAGAGAAGTTCAATGCAGAATCGTTAATTTAATCTAATCTTCCTAATGTAGCTTAGGAAGGCATTGTCGTTGTCTTTTGAGTTAGCTGACTGAAGTCTCGTCAAATGTCCTACATTGCCAGCCAGAGTTAAAGAAACATATAAAAGTAGCATCACTGAATGCAAGAAGCCTAAACAAAATGTTGCACTTCTTACAGGCATTCCTAACCCTTGAAAATACTGATATGAGTTGTTACTGAAACATGGTTTCAAAACAGTGAAAACACCTCCTCAATGCAGGGTTTAAATGCCTATCACTGCTTTGGATCCAATGCCAGATTTGATGTAGATTGTGGGAGGAGTATTGCTGTTCCTAAGAAAGAATTTCACCTCCAGACTTGTAATGCAGGACAGTGATCTAGAACTCCTCCATATCTAGAACTCCTCCATATTCTTAAGACAAAACCAAGTACCACATAGTAGCCAAGTACTATACCCCTCTGAAACCGGCAGACCACGAGGCATATCTTAAATTGATGTCCCTCACCATAGGACCTAACACTATCATCTTGGGAGACTTTCACTGCCCATTCATTAACTGTGGAACCTACACCACCACAAACAAGTATGCATGGAGATTCCTGAATTTCATTACTGCCAAGTCCTGGTCCTAGTGAGGGGCTCTAAAATATTAGATCTGGTTCTCACAAATATAGTTTCCCCCCCTCCCATTATTTAGAGCTCAGACATTTTCCTGCTTCTTATGCACCCCTCTTTCTCAGAACCCGTAGATACAAAATGACTAGTAAAATCTGATCAATTGTGCAGTAAATTTTACTCTGTTACCCGAGTCGCATCAAATCCCCTCCATCAGATATTTTAAAGTAAATCTATTCCAGCTAATTAATGGCCTGATGAAATTCAAATACCATCCTTACTCAGATGACTGCTTCACACACTGCAGTTTTCACAGATACATTCTCTGCCTGCTTCGAAGCTAGTGTTAAGGTTTCTGTCCCCATAAGACATAAATTTAAGCACAAACTCATTTGGTGGAACCCCAGTATCAACAAATTATACAGTAGGAGAAAGAAATGTCTAACTTTTAAAAGCAAACTAGTGAAGAGCTCAAAGTGATCAACAGAGAACTTAAACAAAATCAAACCCTCCAATAGCAAGTACGAATTGTGAATTGCCACTCATGCTAAGGATAACCACAAAGCTTTCTTCAGTGATGTCAGGAACATAAATCAGTAATGCTATGAGCTAATTCACATTATCATCACACATCTTTTGAGGACAGTGCCAACATTAGACAAATTAAGTTGAATCTTTACTTCCTATTGCCCCCAAATTACCTAAAGCCTGTTAACATGCTTACGTCACCCCATTCACCTCTGGGTAAGTCCTAAGCACTTTCTCCAAGGCTGAAAACACTAGCTCCTTGAGCCTTGACGTTGTGTTAGGTTGTATTTATCAGGGCCAAGCACTGCCTGGTTTACTCCGTATTACATCTGTTTAGTCTCAGCTTCTTCATCGAATTCATGCAGGAGGTGTGGAGAGCTGCTGTAGTCCTCTCACTCCACGAAGAGTGAGCCATGACTGACCCAGGCAACTTAGACTTATCAGCTTCACTAGCCTTGTTTGTAAGGTAATGGAGCACATCAGTATGGACCTCATAAACAAGGGCAGTAGTCATCAAAACCTGGACCCAAACCAGTGTGAGTTAAAGGTAGAGCCTGCCTCTTGAACCTGGTGGATTTTTTTGAACAAGTTACTAAGACACCAGACCAGAATCAGTCGCACAGCATAATTAGACTTTGCTCAAGCCTCTGATAGCATTCTACACTCTGGCATCATTGATAAGCTTATCCAGGTAAATGTAAACCCCTATGTTACTTGCTGCATAGCAAACTGGTTCACTAGCAGAACCCAATCTGTTAAAGTCACACACTTGCCTAATGTAGTGGGTACTGGCAGTGTCCCCCAGGGATCAGTCCTAGAACTGCTCCTGCTTGGTATCCATTTCTCTAAAGCAGACACCAAAGGCCTGTGACTGACTAAATTTGCCCATGACTGCAAAACTCGGAGTTGTCATGAACACCCAAGATGATCTGTGTGTTCTCCAGGAGGGCCCAACTCCAGCTTGGACTATGACTTCAAACTAAAGGTCAAAAAAATTATCATTGTATTGTTTAAGCATGGAGACTCCCGATCCTATCACGTAGCCCCCCCCCCCCCACACACACACACACACATATACGCACAAATCAACATTATCATTAGGGACTTGGGCACTATCCTTTGACTTCTGTGTGGCCACCATTAGGAAATCCCTTATATGGGCAGACTTAACAGTGGCATATCTTCTAGATCCAAGGAAATCATCATCCCTCTATGCTCCTCTGATTTCAGAACAATAACAGAATATAAATATACCTCTCTAAATATACCATAAGCCTGCTTTTCCTCTCACTTCATATTGCAATTCCTGTTTGTATTTATACTAACGTGCCTTTAATTTCACTATAAACTGGTTAAAATTTCAATAAATATTAAATTGCAAAAAAAAAAAAAAAAAAATCAACCAAGCACTGATGAGGTCACTGAAAAGGCCGAAAAATATATGTCCACAGTTAGAGGGGTTTGGCTTTATTGGTCTGAATGTAACCATAAAAAGTAAAAAAAAAAAAAAAAAAAATCCAGAAGCCATGTAGCTGAACCACTTGATGTCCCTAAAAGGCCATTTGTATATATCCCATGGGCCTCCCATTACAGGAGGTTTAAGGCATCACTCCTTAAACTCTAGCTTGGCTGAGTTTTTGTCTTGCAGTTTTTACTGAATGGTTTGCTGTGTGTCGATTTTACCCTTTGGTTTAGGTGTTAGGATGTTCTGCAGGCACCTTAATATTTATGGGCATTAGCTGGGTTTAAAGATTGTGTTTCTGCAGTATAGCAAAACTATCCACTTATGCTGTGCTGATGAGGTCAATAAAAAGATCAAAATATGCATGCCCATAGCTGGTGTGGTTTGGTTTCATTGGCCTGAATGTAATCGTAAAGACTGAAAAATTTGTGGGCATTCAAAAGCCTTGTAATTGAAACACTTGATGCCATTAAGGGATCATTTGCATATATCCCATAGACCACCATTCTAGGATTAAGGTATCACACAATGAAAACTCTAGCTTTGTTGACTTTTTCTTGCGGTTTTTACTGAATGGTTTCTGTGTCCTTTTTACCCTTTGGTTTGAATAAGTATTAATTTGCATTTATTCTTAACCAATGATCTGAAGTAGGGGATTCATTTGTCTGCAACCTGTGGGTTATGGATCCGATATCGGATCCGAACCGGCATGGTTTACCAGCTATGGATCCAAGCTCTCAGCTCCTCCCCTCGCCCATAATGCCCTGCTCTACCCTCATGACCCCAGATCTCGTTTGCCGCGCATGGTGACCAGATTGTGTTTTTTCCAGCTCTCCAGCTAAGTGATATTTCTAATCTTAAAGTACTTAATTTTCAAAGTTTTGTGTGAAAGTTGTGTGCAAGTGTAGGATGTTCTTCATCTCACATTGCTGCAGTACTTACACTTGGGTAGTCCGCTGTCCTCGGTCGGCCCGAATATCAAAGTATAAGGCTGACGTCGGTCAAGGCGCATTTGACTGACATCAGGACGTCAGGGTACAAATGCGCATGACCGACGTCATATCCTCAGTCTTTTTTGCCGCATGGTCCGATGCAGAAGCAGCATTGCAAGTGCCGGTTGGCGTTCTGAGATTTTTCGATTTCGAAGTTTCAGACCGAGTTCAAAGTTGGCTAAGTACCCGTGGGGAATATTTTAGTTTTTTCTTGCCTCAGTGATTTACCGGATGTCAGAAAAAGTGAATAATTGCATTTCTTGTGGGAAACAGATACCACATAGAGATTATCATACTTTGTGTATTCCTTGTTTAGGGCCTGAGCACGACGTTGTTGGGTGTCGCTCTTGTGCTAGATTCAATAAACGCACTATAAAGAGAAGGTTGGATTGTGCCAGGTTAGTCTTTGGGAAGCGGTGCAATTATAAAATGCCGTCGGATGCTCCGGCCGCTTCAAGAAGCGCAAGGACAAAGCAGTTAAGCCTAGGCTAGAAGAACCGGCCGTACCGGACGCCGGTTCTTTAGAGGTGTCGGTGGAGCCGGTGGTTCCACCGGAGGTTTCTTTGGGTTCCCAGGGAGAGACTTTGTTATTGCAGGATGTGGCCTCTCAGGAGGCAGGTCAGGCTGAAGGGGCTTCTCAGGTTACTATACTCCCCTCCCTTCCTAGGGTGGTTAGGCCCTCTCCTTCTGTTTCCAAGGCTTCTCCCAGAGGCAGGCCAGGTTTAGCTTCAGTTGGTGTCACCCCTAGTTCTTCAGGAACTGTGCCCAAGAAGCATATGCTTAAAATGGCAGAAGATTTGATTACTTTGATTAGGGGTTCTTTGCCCCCTCCTGATAAGAGACCTAGGGTGGAGCCTGAGCCAGGGAATTTTGAGCAGGCTTCGGATGTTTCAGAGTCTTCGGCTGAAGACTTGCAGGAGTATTCTCCTTATTCTGACTCTGATGTGGATGATTCTACTCCTTCTGCTTCTCCTCCTGAGGATTTTTCCTTTTCAGAAACTCTTCATTCTATGAGGGAGCATTTTAAGTGGGAAGGTCAGGACTTCTCTGATTCCAGGAAAAGGCTTAGGGAATTTTTGTTTTTACCCCAGCATAGGCCTTTGGCTATACCTCCTGTTTTAGATGTGGTGGAAGATGTTTTTGCAGAGGCTTCTATTAATCCTGATTCTTTGCCTCCTGCTCCTGTTAAACCGGATAGATATTACAGGGTGCCTGAAGCTCATAAGTATCTTTTTAAGAGTCCTAGGGCAGACCCAGAAACTGTTAGTCAGGGGCCTAAAGGTGTTAAGGCTTCTGTTGTCAAGAATCCGGTTCCTTCAGACAAAGAGGCCAAGGCTTTGGATAGATGGGGAAAGAAAGTTTATACTTCTACTCTAGCTATGAGGGCTTTGAATTGCCAGTTTCACATGTTAAAATACCAAAACTATCTCCTTTCACAATTGAAGTCTAAGGTTGATGCTCTGGCGGAAGGTATTGATTGTAAAGAGTTGCATGATTTAGTACATGTTTCTGAACAGGTGGGTAAGCATTCTTTGCAATGTGGTTTTGATGCTGTACAGGCCTCGTCTAGGGTGGCTGCCACTGGGTCAGTTCTTCGCAGGCACGCCTGGCTGAGGGATCAGAATTTATCTGACCATGTTAAAACAAGGATTTTAGATGCTCCTTTACAATCTGATGTGTTTGGTTCTCCTGTTGAGACAGTTTTAAAGAAAATGGAAGACAAGGCTAAGTCTATGTAGACTGTTAAAGATTTTTTGCAGGTTCAGCCTCCAAAGTTTAGTAGAAATTGGCCTACTAAGGGGTGGATGTATCCTGCTTATGATTCCCAGTCTAGGGGTAGATCTAGACGTGGTAGGGGCAGAGCTCAGGGCTCTTTCAGGCCTAGAACAGGGAGATGTTCTTCGTTTTCCATTGCTGCAGTCCTTACTATTGGGTATAGTCCGCATCCAGTCGGCCCGAATACCAGAGTATAAGGCTGACGTCGGTCAGGGCGCATTAGACTGACGTCAGTACGTCAGGGTACTAATGCGCATGACCGGCGTCATATCCTCAGTCTTTTTTGCCGCGTTGTCCGATGCAGAAGCAGTTTTGCGAGTGCAGGTTGGCGTTCTGAAATATTTCCGAAACCGGAGTTTCAGACCGAATCAGAGTTGGCTAAGTACCCCGTTGGGGAACATTTTGTTTTTTTCTTGCCTCAGTATTTAACTGTATTTCTTGTGGGAAGCAGATACCTCATAGGGATTACCATACATTGTGTATACCTTGTTTAGGGCCTGAGCACGACGTTGTTGGTTGCCGCTCTTGTGCTAGGTTTAACAAACGCACTATTAAGAGGAGGTTAGACTGTGCCAGATTAGTGTTTGGGAAGCGTTGCAATTATAAAATGCCGTCGGATGCTCCGACGCCCGCTTCGTCCAAGAAGCGTAAGGACAAAACAGCGAAGCCTAGGGTTGATAAACCGGCAGTCCCGGACGTCGGTTCTTTAGGAGGCTCAGTGGAGCCAGAGGTTTTGCCAGGAGTTTCTATGGAGTCTCAGGCAGAAACTTTACTGTTGCAGGATGTACCCTCTCAGGAGGCAGGCCAGGCTGAGGGGGCTTCTCAGGTAACTATTCTTCCCTCTCTTCCCACAGTAGTTAGAGCCTCTCCTTCTGTTGCCAAAACTTCTTTTAGAGGAAGGCCAAGTTCAGTTTCAGTAGGGGCTTCTCCTAGCCTTTCGGGTTCTGTACCTAAGAAACATATGCTTAAAATGGCAGAAGATTTGATTACTATGATTAGAGGTTCTATGGGCCCTCCTGATAAGAGGCCTAGGGTGGAACCAGAGTTTGACAGTTTTGAACAAGGTTCAGGGGCTTCTGAGTCTTCTGCGGAAGATTTGCAGGAATATCCTCATTATTCTGATTCTGATGTGGATGATGCCACTCCTTCGGCTTCTCCTCCTGAGGATTTTTCATTTTCAGAGACTCTGCATTCCATGAGGGAGCACTTTAAATGGGAAGGCCAGGATTACTCTGATTCCAGGAAGAGGCTTAGGGAATTCTTGTTTTGCCCCAGCATAGGCCCTTAGCTATACCTCCTGTGTTGACTGTGGTGGAAGATGTTTTTGCAGAGGCTCCCTGAACCCTGATTCCTTGCCTCCTGCTCCTGTTAAACCTGATAGGTACTATAGGGTGCCCGAAGCTCATAAGTATTTGTTTAAGAGTCCTAGGGCGGACCCAGAAACGGTTTCTCAGGGGCCTAAAGGTGTTAAAGCCTCTGTGGTTAAAAATCCTGTTCCCACTGACAAAGAGGCAAGGGCGTTAGATAGGTGGGGTAAGAAAGTGTATACTTCTTCCACTCTAGCCATGAGAGCATTGAATTGTCAGTTTCACATGCTGAAATATCAAAATTATCTCCTTTCACAATGGAAATCTAAGGTGGATGCTTTGGCGGAAGGTATTGATTGTAAAGAATTGCTGGATTTAGTTTATGTGTCTGAACAAGTGGGCAAGCATTCTTTGCAATGTGGTTTTGATGCTGTGCAGGCCTCCTCGAGGGTGGCTGCCACTAGTTCTGTTCTTCGCAGGCATGCCTGGTTGAGAGATCAAAATTTGGCTGAGCATGTTAAGACAAGGATTTTGGATGCTCCTTTACAGTCGGATGTGTTGTTTGGTTCACCTGTGGAAGCAGTTTTAAAGAAAATGGAGGACAAAGCTAAGTCTATGCAAACTGTTAAAGATTTTTGCAGGTACAGCCACCAAGTTTAGTAGAAACTGGCCTGCTAAGGGGTGGACATATCCTGCTTATGATTCCCAGTCTAGGGTAGGTCTAGACGTGGTAGGGGCAGGGCCCAAGGTTCTTTTAGGCCTAGAACAGGAGTTCACCTGCTCAGACTTCTGGTGAGGGCAGGGGTCAGTCCTTTCAGAACAGACCCAATGACCTGCCTTTTCAGCTGCCAGTAGATTCTCGTCTGGCAGCTCCTTTGGAAGGACGACTGTCTCTTTTCAAAGAAACTTGGGATTTAATTACTCAAGACAGATGGGTGTTGGACATCATTCACCACGGTTACAGATTTTATTTCCATACAATGCCCCCTTTCACAGGCATGCCAGACATTCCTCCTCCACAAAGAAAAGAGGCTCACAAGCAAGTTTCTCAGTTACTCCAAATGGGGGCCATTCAGCCAGTCCCTGTATCAGAAAGGGGCCTAGGATTTTATTCTCGCATGTTCCTAGTACCACAGAAGGGGTACACGTGGAGACCAATTTTGGATTTATCTCTCCTCAACACTTATCTGGACATTCCCAAGTTCAAGATGTTGACGTTACAACAGCTTTTACCCCTGCTGGGCAAAGATCACTGGATGGTAACTTTAGATCTCAAGGAAGCTTACCTTCATGTGCCTATCAGGCTAAGTTACAGGAAGTCTCTGCGGTTTCGAGCTGGAGATTCTCATTATCAGTTCTCTGCATTGCCCTTTGGCTTATCTACTGCGCCCAGAGTATTCATAAAGGTTCTGGCTCCAGTGATAGCTTACTTCAGGCTACAAGGACTTCGGATCTATCCTTATTTAGACAACTGCCTGATTCTGGCTCGACAAAAGGAAGACCTTCTACAGCATCTGGAATAGGTTATAGCAGTGCTAAGATGCCTAGGGTATTCTGTGAACGAAATAAAGTCCAGTCTAGTACCCTCTCAAGACAGGTGCTTTCTGGGTGTGAGACTGCATACAGCAGCCCAGATGGCCTTTTTAACCCCGGACAAACAAAAGAGTCTATCACTTTACTTCCATCAACTATCTCATCAGTCCGTGCTGACTGCAAAGACAGTCCTTCAAGCATTAGGGTTCATGGCATCTTGTATTCTGGTGCTTCCCAATGCCAAACTGCATATGAGGAAGTTACAATGGTATCTCAAAAATGTATGGACACAGCACTGCCAGGATTTAGACACTGTCATTCAAATAATACCTTGCCTTCAAAGAGAATTTTTGTGGTGGGCTCAGGAATGTCACCTAAACAAGGGACTCTCTGTGACCCAGCCAGAGGCTTAGTCAGATTTTACCGACAGATGCCTCGGACATTGCTTGAGGAGCTCATCTAAATGGAAAGTGGATACAAGACAAGTGGCCTGCCAGACTACAACATCTACATATCAACATGAAGGAGATGTTAGCAGTCCAGTTCACATTACTGGCTTTCAAGGGGTTACTTCTTCCAGGGCAGGTGTTGATTCTAACAGACAACACAACTGTCATGTGGTACTTCAACAACCAAGGAGAACACATTCTTATCCTCTATGCAGGCAAGCAATGATTTTATGGGAGACTGCGCTACGCTTGCACCTAACTCTTCAGGCAAGGTTTCTGCCAGGAGCACAGCACTCCTTAGCAGATGTGTTAAGCAGACAAATCATGGATCCCCACAAGTGGAAACTGGATCTTCATGTATTTCGAAATTGACAGTGTCATGGGGAACTCCAGACATAGATCTGTTCGCTTCTCCACTAAACCACCAGCTGCCACAGTTTTGCACAAAGGGGTTTCATCACACAGCTTGGAAAGTGGATGCTCTGTCTTTCAGTTGGACGAACCTTCATGTGTATGCCTTTCCACCTCTGCCTCTTCTTCCGAAGGTACTGTTAAAGGTCAGACAGGACAGGCCAAGGATGATTTTGATAGCTCCAGATTGGCCTCGGCAACACTGGTACCCTACTACGGAGTCTGGTAAAGAAGCCTCCATGGCCTTTACCTTTGATTCCACATCTGTTATCCCGGCAGGACGGTTGTCTGCTCCATGTCAAGCTTCACTCTCTTCATCTGACAGCCTGGCATATTCTGTGTTGAAACACAGCAGGTCTCAACTTCCTCAACAAGTTTTAAATGTAATTATGGAAGCTAGAAGACCTAGTACAAGGAAAGTGTACGCAGCTAAATGGAAGAGATTTTTATTTTGGTGTAAAGCAAAGAATTTGGAGATTTCTGAGCCTAATTTGAGTATGACTCTTCAATATCTTACTGAGTTACTGGACAAGGGTCTGTCCTTCTCTTCCATTAAGATTCATGCTGCAGCAATCTCAGCTCACTATGATTGTGACCCACCATTGTTTTCGCATCCTTTGTTCAAGCAGTTTCTTAGAGGGGCAAAAAATATAAGACCCCAATGAGAGCTCCTACTCCTGCTTGGGATCTCAATTTTGTGTTGGAAAACTTACTCTACAACCTTTTGAGCCTCGGCTACTGCTGAATTGAAATATTTGTCATGGAAGACTGCTTTTTGTTGGCTATTACTTCTGCAAGACGGGTGTCTGAGTTGCAGGCCCTTATGGCAGTCGAGCCCTTTTGATTTTCCATAAGGATAGGGTATCATTACGCACTAATCCTTCCTTTATGCCTAAAGTGGTTTCTAGTGTGGCTTTAAACCAAACTATTCATTTGCCTACTTTTTATGCAGACCCCAAAATAAAGGGGAAAAGATTTTGCATACTTTAGATGTACACAGGCAATTGCTTATTACTTAAGCAGGACTAAGGATTTTAGGCAGTCTCAGCAGTTGTTTGTTTCTTTTGCTTTGAGTTCAGAGGGCAAGCCTGTGTCAAAACAAACTATTTCTAGGTGGATTGGCTTTGCATTGCATTTTGTTATTCCCATCATGGCAAGGAGATTCCTGCTGGGATTAGGCCTCATTCCACTAGGGCTACTGCCACTTCTACAGCATTTCTGGGGGTGGCAACTAAGGATATTTTGGAAGCAGCTACTTGGAGTTCAGTGCATACTTTCTCTAAGCATTATCACCTTCCTATCTACTCTAAGTCTAGAGCTGGTTTTGCCACAGCTGTTTTGCAAGGCATGTTGTCAGCTCCTGCTTCTTTATGATTTGCCAGCCTCCCTTACCTCTGCTTTGGGATTCTACCCAATAGTAAGGACTGCA
This sequence comes from Protopterus annectens, assembly GCF_019279795.1. Lineage (NCBI taxonomy): Eukaryota > Metazoa > Chordata > Ceratodontiformes > Protopteridae > Protopterus > Protopterus annectens. The sequence continues at coordinate 1,994,490,363 of NC_056739.1, forward strand.
GCAATGGAAAACGAAGAACATAGTACAGTTTTGTACCTACCATAAATGTAGATGTTCGAGGATTCCATTGCTGCAGTCCAATTTACCCTCCCTCCTTCCCCTCTGTGTTTAAGGGTGTTTGTGTAGGAGAGTTTACCTGCTTATATTTTTGTGTATATTGTTCATGTTTTGGTGCAGGTATTTTGGGCCTTGTCTTTTTAGGGTCTTCTGACATCTGGGGCAAGAAAAGACTGAGGATATGACGCCGGTCATGCGCATTAGTACCCTGACGTACTGACGTCAGTCTAATGCGCCCTGACCGACGTCAGCCTTATACTCTGGTATTCGGGCCGACTGGATGCGGACTATACCCAATAGTAAGGACTGCAGCAATGGAATCCTCGAACATCTACATTTATGGTAGGTACAAAACTGTACTTTCTCCTGCACAGTCTTCAGGTGAGGGCAGGGGTCAGTCCTTTCGCAAACAGACCCAATGACCTACCTTTTCAGCTGCCAGAGCCTTCTCGTCTGGCGGCACCTTTGGGAGGAAGGTTGGCACTTTTCAAAGAAAATTGGAGTTTAATTACCCAAGACAGATGGGTATTGGATATCATACACCACGGTTACAGGTTTTATTTCCATACCTTGCCTCCTTTCAAAGGCATGCCAGACGTTCCTCCTCCACAAAGAATAGAGGCTCACAAGCAAATTTCTCTGTTACTCCAAATAGGGGCCATTCAGCCGGTCCCTATGCCAGAAGTGGGCCTAGGATTTTATTCTCGCCTGTTCCTAGTACCAAAGAAAGGGAACACGTGGAGACCAATTTTGGACTTATCTATCCTCAACACTTATCTGGACATTCCCAAGTTCAAAATGTTGACGTTACAGCAGCTTTTACCTCTGCTGGGCAAAGATCATTGGATGGTAACTTTAGATCTCAAGGAGGCTTATCTTCATGTTCCTATCAGACTGAGTTGCAGGAAGTATCTGCTTTCGAGCTGGGACTTCTCATTATCAGTTCTCTGCATTGCCCTTTGGCTTATCTACTGCCCAGTGTGTTCACGAAAGTTCTGGCTCCAGTGATAGCTTTCCTCAGGATAAAAGGAATACAGATTTATCCCTATTTGGACGATTGCCTGATTCTGGCTCAAGGAAGGGACGAGCTTCTTCATCATTTGGATTATGTGATAGCAGTGCTAAGATGCCTGGGGTATTCTGTGAACGAAATAAAGTCCAGTCTAGTACCCTCTCAGGACATGTGCTTTCTGGGTGTGAGACTGAATACAGCATCCCAGATGGCCTTTTTGACCCCGGACAAACAAAAGAATCTTTCCCTTTACTTTCATCAGTTGTCTTATCAGTCCAGGCTGACTGCAAGGACAGTCCTTCAAGCCTTGGGGTTCATGGCATCTTGTATTCTGGTGCTTCCCAATGCCAAACTGCATATGAGGAAGCTACAATGGTATCTCAAAATGTTTGGACACAGCACTGCCAGGATTTGGACACTGTCATTCAAATAATACCTTGCATTCAAAAGGAATTTTTGTGGTGGGCTCAGGAATGTCACCTAAACAAGGGACTCTGTGACCCGGCCAGAGGCGAGTCAGATTCTAACGACAGATGCCTCAGACAAAGCTTGGGGAGCTCATCTGAATGGAAAGTGGATACAAGACAAGTGGCCTGCCAGACTACAACATCTACATATCAACTTGAAAGAGATGTTAGCAGTCCAGTTTGCATTAATAGCTTTCAAGGATTTACTTCTTCCAGGGCAGGTGTTGATTCTAACAGACAACACAACTGTCATGTGGTGCATCAACAAGCAAGGCGGAACACATTCTTATCCTCTATGCAGGCAAGCAATGATTTTGTGGGAGACTGCTCTCAGTTTACAGCTAAATCTTCAGGCAAGGTTTCTGCCGGAGCACAGAACTCCTTAGCAGATGTGTTGAGCAGACAAATTATGGATCCCCACGAGTGGAAATTGGATCCTCATGTATTTCAGAAATTGACAGTGTCATGGGGAACTCCAGACATAGATCTGTTCGCTTCTCCACTAAACCACCAGCTGCCAAAGTTTTGCACCAAAAGGTTTCATCCCACAGCTTGGAGAGTGGATGCTCTTTCTTTCAATTGGAGCAATCTTCATGTGTATGCCTTTCCGCCTCTGCCTCTCCTCCCAAAGGTACTACTAAAGGCCAGACAAGACAAGCCAAGGATGATTTTGATAGCTCCAGATTGGCCTCGACAGCATTGGTACCCATTACTGAGGAGCCTGGTACGGAAGCCTCCATGGCCTTTGCCTTCGATTCCACACCTGTTGTCTCAGGAGGACAGTCATTTGCTCAATGTCAAGCTTCACTCTCTGCACCTAACAGCCTGGCATATTCTGTTTTGAACCATAGTGGGCCTCCACTTCCACAGCAAGTTTTGAATGTTATTTTGGAAGCTAGAAGGCCTAGTACAAGGAAAGTGTACGCAGATAAATGGAAGAGATTTTTATTTTGGAGTGCAGCAAAGGATTTTGATGTTTCTGAGCCTAATTTAAGTGTGGCTCTTCAATATCTTACTGAGTTACTGGACAAAGGTTTGTCCTTCTCTTCTATTAAGGTTCATGCTGCAGCAATTTCGCTCACTATGATTGTGACCCACCATTGTTTTCTCATCCTTTGTTCAAGCAATTTCTTAGAGGGGCAAAGAATATAAGACCCCACCTAAGAGCTCCTACTCCTGCTTGGGATCTCAATTTTGTGTTGGAGAAACTCACTCTACAACCTTTTGAGCCTGCAGCTACTGCTGAATTAAAGTTTTATCATGGAAGACTGCTTTTGTTGGCTATTACCTCTGCAAGAAGGGTTTCTGAGTTGCAGGCCCTTATGGCGGTTGAGCCTTTCTTAATTTTCCATAAGGATAGGGTATCTTTACGCACTAATCCTTCCTTTATGCCTAAAGTGGTTTCTAGTGTGGCTTTAAACCAAACTATTCATTTGCCTACCTTTTATGCAAATCCCCAAAATAAAGGGAAAAGATTTTGCACACTTTAGATGTACACAGGCAGTTGCGATATTATTTGGACAAAACTAAAGGGTTCAGGCAGTCTCAGCAGTTATTTGTTTCTTTTGCTTTGAGTTCTCAGGGCAAGCCTGTGTCAAAACAAACTATTTCTAAGTGGATTGGGTTTTGCATTGCTTTCTGTTATTCCCATCATGGCAAGGAAGTTCCAGCTGGGATTAGGCCTCATTCCACTAGGGCTACTGCCACTTCGACAGCTTTTTTGAGAGGGGTGGCAACTAAGGACATTTTGGAGGCAGCTACTTGGAGTTCAGTGCATACTTTTTCCAGGCATTATCACCTACCACTTTACTCTAAATCCAGGGCTGGTTTTGCCACTGCTGTTTTGCAGGGCATTTTGGCAGCTCCTGCTTCCTTATAATTTGGCCATCCTCCCTTACCTCTGCTTTGGGATTCTACCCAAGTGTAAGGACTGCAGCAATGTGAGATGAAGAACATAGTACAGTTTTGTACCTACCATAAATGTAGATGTTCGAAGATCCACATTGCTGCAGTCCAATTACCTCCTCCTTCCCCTCTGTAGTTAGCGGCGGTTGTGTGGGTTGGGTTGTCAATTGGGTGTATATTGTATATTTTGTACATATTTTTAGTGCTAGGATGATTGGTTGTTGGTTTGCTGTCTTTTGGTTTTTGACCTTTATTTTTAGGGTCTTCTGACATCTGGGGCAAGAAAAGACTGAGGATATGACGTCGGTCATGCGCATTTGTACCCTGACGTCCTGATGTCAGTCAAATGCGCCTTGACCGACGTCAGCCTTATACTTTGATATTCGGGCCGACCGAGGACAGCGGACTACCCAAGTGTAAGGACTGCAGCAATGTGGATCTTCGAACATCTACATTTATGGTAGGTACAAAACTGTACTTTTCCCTTGTTTATTATTATAATTTTAGTTTCTTAAAATTTATTTTTACTTATCCCTCCCCTCGCTGGTAGCGTAGTGTGTGTTTGGGCCTGTTGAGTGGTTTTGTTACTTTACTTTAATTAGTTTTAGTAACCTTGTTTGTTTGCTTTTGGGATGTCTGAGCAGCCCAAAGCTGTATTTTCTAAATGCTCCGAGTGTGGCCATAAGCTTTCCCCAGCTGATGGCCACACTCGGTGTGTTAGATGCCTGGGGGTTGAACACCTCACATCTGGATGTTCTATTTGTGCAGGGTTCAACCCCAGGGCATTGAAGGAGCGGAGGTCCAAGCTTGTTTTGGCGGGTCTTTTGCCGCCGGACTCGGCTCCGGCCTCCGCTCCTTCGGGGGTAACCGTTCCCACGGTTGTCCCCTCTCCGGCTCCCCCTCCTCCTTCTGGGACTCCACCTCCCTGTAGTGGTTCGGAGGAGAGGGAAGCTAGGAAGAAGGACCGGAGGGAGAAGCACCATAAGTGGCGGGCCGAGACCTCCGTTTCGGCCCCGCCAGCCAAGCGGGCTTCTCCTCCGGCCTCCTTGTCTGCTGGCTCTCCCCCTCCTCGGCTCCGGTCTCCAGTGTGTTTTTCACCGGGACCTGAGGAGGAGGAGACCCGATCTCCCTCGAGGCTATCGAGGAGGCACTCAAGGCCTACCTCGGTAGCCTCGTCGAGATCAACTTATAGCCTGTCAGACGCTGATCTGGACCGGATGATGAGAAGATTCATCCAGGCCCAGATGCAGATGGGAGTGCTCTTGCCTCCCCCCCCCCCTCTGGGGGGGAGCTCGACCCCTTTTTTCAAGCCAATTGCTCCTTCTCCGACCCGCTACCCGGGTTCGAGCAGTTGGAGCCGAGCAGCTTCGGAGCCGGGGGTGGGTCGGCGCCGATAGTACTTGGTACTTCGGATCCGACCCTGCCCTCTAGTGCATCGGATCCGACCTCTAGGAGCCTGGATCCGAAGCCGGATCCGGGGATCAGTGCTCCTTCGGCGCCGCCTGTGTCGGAGCGCACTGTCCTTCGGATCCGAGCGCCGGCTCCGATCCACTCCTCTGATCCGAGGGGGAGCCGATTGTCGGATCCTTTGGTAGAGGTCGGCTCCCCTTCGGCTTTTGATGTGGTGGAGAGGGCCCTGTTGAGGGTCTCCGGACCCCCGGCAGTTGCTTCGCCCGCCCCGCTCCTCTGCTCTGGGTCAGGCTTCCACCATCCGGCCCTTGGGACAGCCCGCTCCTGTGCCCTAAGCTGTTCCCCTGGAACAGGTTACTGTTTGCGAGGAGTCCTCTGACAGCCCCCCCAGAGGATGTTCCTCGCAAGCATACGTGCAAAAGGAGGCACATTGACTCCCCAGAGTCTCTCACGGAAGACACGGATTTGGAGGAAGGGGAAGGCTCCCCACGGTCACCCCCCAAGGATGTCTCATTTGGAGACATCATGGAAATGCTCCGCATAAGGGGGGGGGTGGTCTGCCCCCAAGTCTTCCTCGGACGAGTCCGTGTTCTTGGAGGCATTTGAAGCGGGCCCGTCTACCTCTTGGGTGTCCCCTGGTGGACCTCATTACCACCAGGGCGTGGAAGGAACCGGACACCGTGGAGCCAATCCCTAAAAGGCCCGACCGGATTCTCAGTCCCCCGGTTGACCGTGCCCATTGGAGTAAGGGGCCTCCGGTAGATGCCATGTTGACGGCGGCCACCAAGAGGGAACTTGCTCAGGAGAGTCCCTCAGTCCATCCCCCGAGCAAGGAGTCTCGGATGATGGACCGCTTGGGGAAGCGGATGTTTAGTTCAGCGACCTTCTCGGTAAGGGCGCTGAACTATCTGGCACATGTGATTAGGATGCAGCGCGATCTTATTAAAGAATACGCTGCATCCCCCCCAGAGTCCATGTCGGAGGAGGACAAGTTACTGCACTCCACCCGCATGGCCACTCTCAGGTCCGTTACCAATACCTCTATGCGGCTACTCTCCCATGCTATGGATGGCGCCGCTAGAGCCGCAGGGGCAGGTCTAGTTACTAGACGTCAGGCCTGGCTCCGTCATTGCGATTTCTCAGAGCCCTTCAAAGCGTCGTTTAACGCCCCTTCGATGGTTCTGCCCTCTTTGGCAAAACTGTTCGACACTTTGACCCAGAGCGAGAAGGACGGAAGACGCTGTCTGCCGTCGGAATCCGCTTCTCTGCACCCCAGAGGCCCTATTCTAGGAACCAAAAGGGTCAGAAGAAGATGTGGTTCCGGAAGTCACAGCAATCCCAGCCTGCTCCGGACAACCAGTCCTTCCGTGGCATAGGAGGACAGGGAGGACGCCGCCCTAGAGGCAGAGGGGCTCCCAGGAACTTCGGGTCCAGAGAACCTATCTCTGAACGGCCCGCGGAGCAACCCTGAGGGGTTGCCCGCTGCTCCACTCTGGAGGCAGTCGGGGACGCTCCGGAGCACCTAGCTGCATGGGAGTCCATAACATCAGACCGCTGGGTTCTCCAGATCATATCCAGAGGATACCGTATCCCTTTCGTCACTTGCCAAAATTGAAGTCCTCCTCGACGTCCCACCCGGTCAGTGGGAGGCCGCTGGCAGAAATTGGCCATCTGCTGAAGAAAAGAGCCATCCAGCCCGTCCCCCCAGACCAGATCGGATCAGGGTTCTACTCCAGGTTCTTTTTAGTGCCAAAAAAGACTGGGGATCTAAGACCAATTTTAGACCTTTCTCTCTTGAACCTGGCAGTTCCCAAGGAGAAGTTCCGAATGGTCACTTTGCAGTCTATTCTCCCCCTTCTGGGAGAAAATCACTGGATGTGCTCCATAGACCTCAAGGATGCGTACTACCATATACTAATGGACAGGCGCTCCAGGAGGCTTCTCCGCTTCCGGCTGGGAGCCAGTCACTACCAGTTCCGGGTCCTTCCCTTTGGTCTCACCACAGCCCCCAGGGTGTTCACCAAAGTATTAGCAGTGGTAGCGGCCCACCTGAGGCTTTAGGGGGTACAGGTCTTTCCCTACCTGGACGACTGGCTCCTTACCGCCCCAACAAGGCATCTACTTCTATTGGCGCGAGACTCCTTTCTCCATCTTGCTCCCCGTCTGGGCATCACTATAAACACAAAAAAATCCAACCTAGCACCCACGCAGTTCATAGATTTCATAGGTGCCAGGTTAGACACAAGGAGTTTAAAAGCCTTCCTCACTGCGGACAGAGTTCAAAATCTGCAACTCCAGGTGCGGGCCATTCTCCACTCAAGCTCAGTTCCGGCGGAGTTGGTCCTGAGGGCTCTAGGGTCCATGGCAGCTGCTATAGCACTTCTTCCTCTCGCCAGGTTCAATATGCGCATCCTCCAGTGGACACTCCTAGTACAGTGGTCGTAGCTTGCTCTTCCTATGCATCATCCCATTGCGATCAGCAAGGCTTGCAAGCGGTCCCTCCTGTGGTGGCTTCACTCTCCAGATCTCCATGGAGGCCGCCCATTTTGTGCTTCTCCCCCTCTCGCCACGGTGACCACGGACGCCTCCCACCTCGGGTGGGGGGGGGGGCATTTTGCAGGCCGGACCGTCCAAGGCACGTGGAACGATTCAGAGACCTTACTGCATATCAACGTTCTAGAGATGAGAGCAGTGCTCTGGCTGCTAGCACTTCAGGCCTTTCTTCCCTTGGGAACAATTCTGATTCAATTGGACAACATGTCGGTTGTCTGGTATATCAACAAGCAAGGAGGAACCAGGTCTTACCCTCTTTGTCGAGAAGCCATGAGAGTTTGGGAATGGGCAATCTCCACCAACCGCTTTCTCATAGCAACGCACATTCCGGGTCGGTCCAACATCCTGGCGGACAAGCTCAGTCGCACCATTCTCACCCCTTACGAGTGGTCTCTCAATACTCAAGTAGCGGAACGCATTTTCGCACGGTGGGGAACTCCTTGCGATCTCCCGCTTATCTCCTCCGAACCTGAACAACCTGAAGCTGACCGCTTGGCTGCTCCAGTTACACTCCTGATCAGGACTCCCGGTATTTCATCCCCTGTTAAGGCGATCCTGGTGGCAGCTCATAAGCCATCCACTAGGAAAGTCTACCGCAGCAAGTGGAAACTGTTTTCGTTGTGGGCGGAACGGCAAGGCCTAAATCCCTTCACAGTTCCTCTTCCTTTGGTGCTTGATTTCTTAACCATTCTTTTTAACGATGGTGCCAGCAGTTCCACGGTCAAAGTACAGCTTGCAGCAATTTCACATTATCACATTGGTCATGACTCCAATCCACTGATGTCGGCCAAGTTGTGTAAGATTTTCCTTAAAGGTACTTTTCTTCTCAGGCCCCCTGTAAAACAAGCGGTTCCTCCTTGGGACCTTTCCTTAGTTCTCCAGGCCTTGACCGCGCCCCCCTTTGAACCGGCGGCTACGGTAGATCTGAAATTCTTGTCGTTCAAGACTGCCTTCTTAGTAGCCATTACTTCGGCCAAGAGAGTTTCAGAGCTTCAAGCATTATCAGCTAAACCTCCTTACTTGGTCTTTCATCCGGACCGTGTTTACCTCAGGACCAACCCGTCCTTTCTTCCTAAAGTAGCTTCTGAAGCAAACATTAATCAATCCATTAACCTCCCTGTTTTCTTCCCTAAATATGAAAACAAAGGTGAATACAAGCTTCACTCCTTAGATGTTCACAGGCAACTTAGATTTTATCTAAACAGGACGGCTGGTCATAGGCAATCCGACCAGTTGTTCATTTCCTTTGCTAAATTTAATTTGGGCAAACCAATTTCTAAAGTCTCGCTATCTCGCTGGATTTCACAATGTATTTTATTGGCTTATCAAGCTTCAGGAAGGCCCGCACCGGAGGGTGTACATGCCCATTCAACCCGGTCAGTCTCTACCTCGGCAGCCTTTAAGGCTAGGATTCCTCTAGATGATATTTGTGCAGCAGCCACATGGGCTTCATCTCATACTTTTATTTCTCACTACAAGTTGGATCTTACATCTAGGGGTAGAGCATCCTTTGGCTCAGGTGCTCGAATATCCTTCCATGATGGCCGCCCAAGATTCAGGTAGCTGGGGACTCTGTCCCACAGGTTGCAGACAAATGAATCTCCTACTTCAGATTTAGAAGTTATGTACTCACCATAACGTTCCATCTGAGTAGGTGTATTCATTTGTCTGCAACCATCCCGCCCTCCTATCCCCCTGGCCTTTCAGTTTCCTGCATAGATTGTGTTACCCTTTTCAGGGTGTTCTTGCTGTTGGCAAACTCGATCTGAGGTCATGAGGGTAGAGCCAGGGCATTATGGGTGAGGGGAGGAGCTGAGAGCTTGGATCCATAGCTGGTAAACCATGCCGGTTCGGATCCGATATCGGATCCATAACCCACAGGTTGCAGACAAATGAATACACCTACTCAGATGGAACGTTATGGTGAGTACATAACTTCTAATTTCCGTATTATGTTTAATTTGGTATAATTATTTAAATTGTAGATGTCTTTGTATAATTTTTGAAGATTGTAAAATTATTGTTAACTCTGGAGTTTTCTGAGCCTGCACTAAAATTGGCTCCTACTCAGACTTTCCCAGTAATCAAATGTCTAAGTAAAATAAGTAACATACCAAATGGGTCTTTATTTATGTACTTGGCTGTGTATATGACTCGGCTCAAGAGACTGTGCAGATTTTCCTTGCCAAATAAATCAAGGATATGTCCATCATAAGTTAGATGGTCTTAAAGCGCTCTCACTTTTTTCTTTTTTCTACTGGTTGTTGAAAGGAGAGCTATTCCTTGCTTACAGCACCTTGAAAGGTTCAGTCCTTACCTTCTATACATCTACAAAACAAATAACATCCTAAAAAAAACACCCAAGAGACCTAAACTTTTACTGAAGTGTAAATAGGATTTGATGGCCTGATAGTTTATTAAAAAAGAGAGAGAGAAATACCTCTTTTGAGGAACAGACTGTTGGAGCATAAGCAGAATATCTGCGTAACCCTTTTAAGCATAATCTGGATAATTAAATGGGCGATTGTAAGCACATCCGCTGTGTGTTCCTTGTCCTTATGGAAAGGGGATGAAAATGGGATGGAGTCTGGTATTTGTGTCTTAGTAAATGGGTAGGATAGTTGGCCAGGCTACAAATGGTCTACTGGATTAACAACCTAGTACGAATCTATGAACCAGTAAAAAGTTGTCTCTGCTTATGAAAAGATGCATTAAGTTGGTTAACCTTTTTCCTTTTGGAGTGTATCATTAACAGCTTCATAATGGCCAGAATACATGCTGGAGGGATAGATTCCTGTCTCAGACTTCCCATACTGTGGAATAGACTACCTATCTATGTCAAACAGAGCTCCTTATTAGCACTCAAGAAAAATCTTCATTGGATGGGAAATAGGAAATTAACCCCGGGGATCACTTCTGTGGCTCTACTTGACAGGGGCACAGGAAAATAATTTTCTTGGGTGGCGAAAGCCAGGGTACCTTTTTGGTTAGGCTTATGTACTCCCTAGGGCCAATAGCCTAGTACCTACCTATGAATTGTATTGTAGAGCTGCTGTGTATTGCTTTCTTTAATTCCCAAAACCAATTAATGGCATATAGAACATAGGATCAGAATACTGTGGTAAGCCCATGGAGCAAAAGGTTATGGGCCACATTACCACAGTGCATTCCCGTCTCAGTTTGCCACTGAGGATTTGTCAGTTCATTTGTAAAGCTGTACAGTTACTAATTAATAGTTAAACCCTATTAACCTCCATGATATACTATATTTGTTTTATTACTGCACTTTCTGTAAAAAGAAGTTTAATTGTAGCATTCTGCTCACATCCAAAAGCATTGGTGGGGAGGTAAAGTATTATGATAAGAGGCCATTTTCATTTATTGTTGTAAGGCACTGCAGAGTGACATATACAAGTTTTGCATCGGCATGGATTTGGTGAACAGTATGACTATAGGTTCATAGGTTCATACTAGGCTATCTGCCCTAGGGCATTTATAAGCCTAGCCAGAGTGTGTATGGCTTTCGCCACCCATTTTAAATTAATTTTGCAATGCCCTTTTTCGAGGTTAGTATACTGTGCCTCTAACAGTGACACAGAAGTGATACCCGGGGTAAACCTACGATCTCCCATCCACTCATCGAGATTCCTCTTGAGAGTCAATGAGGGACTCTGACTAACCTGGACTGGGATTCTATTCCAGAGTGAAGGGAGCCTCTGGGTTATGAATCTGTCCCTCCAGCATGTCCTATTTATTTCAGTGCTGAGGTTCAAGTCCCTCGAGCGCGTAGCTCAATGGGATTTGGATTTTCTGAGGTGCAGCATGTCCATTAATTCCAGGTTGGACATGGCTTTATACGTCAGGCACAGATCGCCTCTGAGCAGGTGGTATGCCACTGAGTAGAGCTGGAGTTTCTTTAACCGGGCAGCATACAGCATCTATTTGAGCCCCTTGATCCTCATGGTGAGGTACTTTTGGGGTCTTTCCAGTTGCTGCAGGTGTCTGATAAGGTACATCCCCCAAAAGGGGCATTGTACTCAATTATGGGCCTGATGAGGGATGAGTAAAGAGGCACGATGACCTCCCCCTGATCTAGATGTGAATCCCTTCATGATTAGGTGGGCTATATAAAATGTTTTTCTAACCACTTTGGCCACGTGGTTGTCAAATGAGAGATTATCAACTTGGGTCCCCAGGTTCCTAATTACTTCTGTACGTACTGGATTACCACCTATGTGGTAATTTGTGGGCACTTTGTTTTTGCCAAAGGGGATGACTATACACTTTTTGGCATTTAGCTTTAGGCCATGGCTCTGGCACCAGTTGTCTGTTTCTATGAGGCCCTTTTGAAGGATGCTTGTGTCGGCTGGAGAGTCTAATATGGCACCCAGTTTGCAGTCATCTGTGAACTTGGTCAGCCACAGTCCTTCCATGTTGGCCTGTACCTCCGAGAAATATATACCGAACAAGAGAGGTCCCAGGACTGAGCCTTGTGGGACGCCACTTGTAACTGGTTTGGAGTCTGACATGGCTCCAGCTATTCTAACCATGTGGGTTCTGTCCTTGAGCCAGTTTGCAACCCATCTAGTGACATAGGGGTTTATATTTAAGCTGGTGAGCTTATCTATAATGCCCGAGTGGGGTATTGTATCGAAGGCTTTTGCAAGGTCCAGGTAGGCTGTGTGGACCACCTTCCCCTTGTCAATGGCCTTGGTGACTGTTTCAAAGAAATCGACCAGGTTTAAGAGACAGGATCTGCCCTTAACAAAGCCGAACTGGGTAGGATCCAGTGTCTGTAGGTCCCCAATATCTTTATTTATAAGGTCCATGATGATCCTTTCCATAGCTTTGCAGACCAAGCTAGTGAGACTTATGGGGCGATAGTTTCCAGGATCCATTGAGGCACCACCTTTGTGAAGAGGGACCACTGTTGCTGTACACCACTCTTTGGGTACATATCCTGTAGTAAGGCTGAGATTGAACAGTAGTTTTAGGTTTGGGTTTAGCTCTTCTTGAGTTCATTTAGGACGCAGCCTGGGACACCGTCTGGTCCCATTGATGCTGTGTTTCTTGCTTTGGAGAGGGCAGCTCTTACCTGAGCATCTGAGATGTCAGGGGGGCAGCACTCTGCTGGGATAGATATTAGCCCTTTTGGTGGGGAGGGGGGGGAGTTTGCGCTGAACCTGTCTGCTAGGATGTTAGCAATGTCTGTGGGTTCAGTGTATTTTTTGTCATTTTGGACTAATTCTGAGCATATCTGGGAATTCCCACCCCAGGTTCCTAACATAACTAAAGAAAGCCTTGTGAGCATCCTTTAGTGTCCTGTGCAATTTTTCTCTCGAAGCTGGCCTTAGACGATTTTATGAGTGCCCGTAGTTTTTTGCTAATACTGATCAGAGATGCCTTCCCTTTTTGGGATTTTGCTCTATCATGTAGTAGCTTCCTCCTTCTATTGTATAGTTTGTTTATGGCTGGGGTCCACCAGACAGGGTCTGCCTTTGGAGGATTGGGTCTTTGTTTTATTTGGGATTACATGATCCATGCATTCCTGAAGGTGTTCATAGAATGCGTTTATAAAGGATTTTGCTGTCTGGGCCGTATTATTCACAGGCCCCGGGGGCTTTGAAGGATCCCACCTCGGTTTTGAGGAGTGTGAAATTTGCTTTAGAGAAGTTTTTCACTCTGGTTTTCTGGGCATGGGGTGGGGTCGGGATGTGAATATCCAGTGAGATTAGTTTATGGTCTGATCTTACCAGTGAGGGATACACTTCTGGTCTGGAGCATAGAGTCCCCATGTTGATGATGATCAGGTCCAGTATGTTTTCCCCTCTTGTGGGAGTGGTAACAAGTTGTTTCATAGCATTTGAGTTTATAAATTCTAGGAACCTTTGGGCTAGGGTGTTGGAGCTAGAGTAATGCTCCCAGTCTATGGTTGGGTAGTTGAAGTCACCCAATATAATGGTGTTTGGAGAGACCTTCATATTTTCCAGTGTTCTCAGGAAGGCCGAGTGGGGTTCCTGGGTTTGGGAGGGTGGTCTGTAGCAGGCTATAAACTGGAAGGCAGTTTTATCCACTGTTAGTTGCACATGGATAGTCTCTGATGCTTCGTGCTGTGCCACCAACCTGGAGGTGTGGGTATCTTTGACGAATATTGATACTCTCCCTCCTTTTGTGGTTCAGTCCAAGTTTTGGGGCCGAAAAGCATGGTATGAGGTATAACCTGGTAGTGCTGGGGTGCTCTCGAGAGCCTTGAACCTGGTTTCTGTTACTGCACAGATATCGATGCTCTCCATGCTAAGGAGAGTTTCGAGTGTGTGCATCTTGAGGTTTAGACTTCTGGCGTTGAGTAGCATTACTCTTAGTTTCTTATCCCTTGTGATACCTATGGAGGTGGGTTTGTCTTTTGAGCCTTGCCTATAAAAGGCACTATGGGGGTAGCAAGAGCCTTTGCCAATATCCGAAAGCCCAGGGGTGACAGGTGCAAGCCGTCCCTAGCGAAGCATCGTGGCTTGTCGAGCATGTCATCCCAGGCTGACAGGCATTGGATCCCCTTTGAATGACACCAATACTTAAGCCAGTTGTTGAAATTGATAATCTTGTCTTCATACTGTGGCATCATTCTTGGTGAGGGTAAGATGCTACTCAAGGTCAGGGTCATGCCGGCCTGGGCTACATTCTCAGAGAGCTCCTCTGTCTCTTTTCATGTAGTCTAGGGAGGTACGTCTCAGGTCATTCACACCAGCATGGACAATGACTGAGTCATATTTGTACTTGCCTTGGAGTGACCTGAGTGCTTGTGTTATGTGGTGGATCCTAGCGCCTGACAGGCAGCTCACCGTGATCTTCTCCTTGTTCAGCCTGGTGAGTGGGACGTCAGTGTGCCTGATGATAGTCACCTATTACAAGTGTATCAGGTGTGTTGTTTAGCCTTAAGGGCTGTGACTGTTCGGCACACTGGCTTTGTGAGCTTTGTGTTGCACGTGTTTTGTTTTGGGGTAGCGGTTGCTTGGGTGTCTGCTTTGGAGGTCTCTGCTGCTTAGGCAGATTTTTATTTAGAGCCCCCAAGTATGTTTTTGTGTGTTTGGTTTGCTGTCGTGGTAGGTCTATGTGAGACTGGAATTTTAGTGAGTGTGGTTTCCTTCTCCTCCTGACTGGTTACGCCAGTACTGAGTTGAGAGAGCTTAGCCTCCAGTTTGGCTATATGGTTGCATCTCTCACATGTGTTGGAATTTGTTGGGAGGAGAGGGTTGTCTGTGTACATGAGGCAGTTGTAACATTGCCTCAAGATTCCCAGATTCACCAGCTGGACTGGAGAGGAGATAGACAACTGACCTTCGGACATGCTAGAATAGTATTGGGAATTTCTCTATAATTGAAAAAAAATGGCCAATGGGGAGCAAGGTACTCCAGGGGGAGTTTGTGAGGGTGTAGTGCTTTTAATTTTTTAGTGCTGACTTATATAATTGCTTTAGTGAGCAAGTGCCAGGTAACTTAAATGCAAAAATGACAAACAGTAACTTTCTTTCAAGTGAAACAAGGAAATGAGTACAGTTAGCAATGCAGATATCACTAGGGATCCACAGAAGCGCTGAAAAGCCGCGTTATAGGTGGAATTGGCTTTTCAGGGAAATAACAAGCATACAAACAAAACTAGATTCAGCAGGCCTGGATCTAGTCTATGCTACAGCAAACAAGGTGTACCAATTACAGTAAGAAATAGTTCAAATATGCAGGCACTATAAGCCTTTAACCAGAAATTCCCAGCTCAGAAGGGCAGAGTCCAGCCTCTTCTCCCACAAGAGTGCAGACCATGAACCTTAATGTAAAATAACTGGCCTGAAGCCCAGGTGCTTAAACCAAAACTAATACACTTTTAGAATAACAGACACTGAGCCCTCAATCAGCAGTTCCCAACTTAGAAGGATGTAAGCTACCTGTCCTGCCACCACAGTGCAGCCCACAAACCTTCCTAATGTAAAACAACTGGTCTAAAGCCCAAGTGCTTAAACTAAAAGGCTTAGAATAAGTTACACCAAGCAGTAATAAATACAATTGAGTACTTTTAAGATGACGCAAAAGCAAAATAAAGTAGGAAAAAACACAAATACAGTAAAAGCAGATACATTTTTTTTTTTTAGTGGAAAGAGAGAAAGGAGTAGCCGAAACTAAGCTGATTGGCCTTCTCAAATGTTCTCCCTGTACTGGGTAGAATGAGGTAATGACACTAGACTGGGAGGAGGGTCCCAGATCAAATTTACACTAGGGGCGGGCAACTGCAAAGCCACCAACTATAAATATACCAGCAGGGAGGGAGAGTGGGCAAACTGCAGAAATGTTTCACAGCTGAAAAGCAGCAGTGAGCCTTTAAATGAAAGTTTTAAACAGCTGAAGGAGCCTGTAGAAAAAGAGTTTACCGCAACCAGTTATCAGAAACAAACAACCCAACAGATGCTTAATAACAGTGGACAATTTCCAGTTAATACCTCACACACAGTGAAACTAGCTAGAAAAATACACAGTGCTATAAATAACAAAGAAATAAAGAACAAAATAAACACAAAACAGGATACTTAATGTTATATATTATAGCTCCGAGTTTCCTCAGTGTCCTTCCTTCGATCATTTCACTGTGAAATGGCAGAGCATTCACAACTGAACTTCTTAGGTAACAAAGTTGAAACCTGAGAGCTTTTAAGAAAGAAATCTCAAAAGAACCAATGAGGTGCTTAGTCTAAGCTGTAGTCCAGGTGACCTCAGTCAGCCAATGACCTTAAACAATTCTCTCTCACAGAAATGCCTGATGGTTTTGGCCAAACCAATGTCTCTGAATATGTGCTCAGACACACAGCCTCCACAAACACTAGGCCCAAATACAAGCCTGAATATGGAAATGCTACAAATATCCCCACTACTTAGAACAAACTGCAGAAATGTTTCACAGCTGAAAAGCAGCAGTGAGCCTTTAAATGAAAGTTTTAAACAGCTAAAGGAGCCTCTAGAAAAAGAGTTTACTGCAACCAGTTATCAGAAGCAAACAACCCAACAGATGCTTAATAACAATGGACAATTTCCAGTTAATACTTCACTCACAGTGAAACTAGCTAGAAAAATACACAGTACACAGTGCTATAAATAACAAAAAAATAAGAATATTACTATTGACTTACTGTGTATCTCCGTGGTTTACTGGACATCCAAAAACTATCAAGAGCCGGAACCATTATGAGGGACAGGGCACAAGATATGAGGAAAAATCAGACGTTCAGCAAAACCAGGGACAGTTGAGAGGTAGGGGTGTTAACACAAAAAATAGCTTTACTGATTTTACAAGAAATGCTGAAATGGCTTTCTTGCATTCTGTTCAGCTGCAAGCTGCGTCCTGAATGTGCTGTGGTAATGTTGGCCGATTAACTTTTGGTCCACAGGCTTGACGCAGTATTCCCATTGATCTCATCAACCACTGTGAAAAAGTATTTCTGTCCCCATTACTGCTGATGAACTCTCAGGTCTTCCTTTGGCTTTTTGCTTTTTTTTATACTGGTGCCATTTTAATGTTATACAGTCTAGAGTCATAAATTGTCACTAGGCTAACAACCCAGGGGGCCTTTCTAAGCCTAGCCCAGTTTTCCCAAAATACTAATGTCCTGTATCCAAGTAGGACACTGAGAGCCAGGATTTTAGAAGCTACCTCTGTCCATAAGGGACATGGGTGCTAGGCCCAGTGTAACTTTCCTATTCCCCATCCACTGGTCTAGTTTGCACTTAAACTGGGAGCTTTTCTCCCCAGGCCTCTGCTGAAAATGGGCCTCCGGATCAGTTGGACACTCCCAGTAAACAAATGAAAAATAAATAAAAAATAGACAAACTGTGCTTCACGTGGATGGGAAGCTTGTTCCATGGGGGCAGTCTCTGGGACACGTGTCTCTCTAGTATGTAAGTCGGGTCCTTAGACCTTGTATTTCTGGTACTGTTTGACTTGTGAATATGCAGGAGATTTATAAGTGTAGTGTATGTGGATGTCTTATAAGCCAGGCAGAGATCACCCCTCAGCAATCCTTAGGAAACTGATTAGAGGGAAAGGGCTTTAAAACAATCTGCAAAAGGCAGGTTTGTAACTCCTTGTATCCTTTTTGTAAGGAACATCTGAGGTCACTGTAGTTGCTGCATACACCTGGTTAGGTATACACTGACGTAAACATTGTGCAGTGATCGATTGGTCTGATAGAGGTGGAGTACAGTGGGATAATGACCTTACTTATAAGTTGCGCATCATAAAAGGATTTCCTCACCACTCAGGCCACATGGTGGTTGAAGGTAGGGCTATTGTGTACCCAAATCCGTAACCACTGAGTCTCCTCATAGGGAGGAGCATTATCAACATGGTAATTAGATGGAATGGTTGACTTCCCAAAGGGTACAGTTATGCATTTCTTAGCATTGAGTTTAAGATCATGACTTTCACACCATTTGTTAGTCAGAGATGGGCCTTCTTGAAGAATACTAGTATCTGCAGGTGAGTTGATAACCCCCACCATGCAATCCTCTGCAAAACTGTTAGCCATGAACCTTCAACATTTGCTTCCATTTCACAAAAGTAGATACCAAAAAGGAGGGAGCCCAGTACCGAGCTGTGGGGGACTGTTAGTGACTGGCATCTTTGTGGAGGTGGCCTCGCCTATTTTGACCTTCTCTGTCCTATCAGTGAGCCAGTTGGCTATCCAGCAGGTGATAAAAGGGTTTATACTTAAGTTAGTGAGTTTGTCTATAATGCCTGAGTGGAGTATTGTATGAAAAGCCTTGGCCAGGTTAAGGTAATTTCTGTGCATAGTATTGCCTTCATCCAGTGCTTGGTAACCCTCTCAAAAAGTCAACCAGCTTTAATAGGCATGACCTTCTTTAACCAAGCTGAACTGTGATGAGTCCATTGTTTGCAGGTTGCTTGTGTCCTCATTTATCATGCCCATGACTATTCTTTCCGTGGCCTTGCATACAGTGGATGTAAAATGTTTACACACCCCTGTTAAAATGCCAGGTTTTTGTGATATAAAAAAATGAGACCACACTAAATTTCAAAACTTCTCCCACCTTTAATGTGACCTATAACCTGTACAGTTAAATTGAAAAATGAACAAATCTGTTGGGGGGGGGGGGGGGGATATAAAAAAGAAATGTATAATATGCTGGTTGCATAAGTGTAAACACCCTTAAACTAATACTTTGTATGTGCACACCCTTAAGCTAATACTTTGTTGAAGCACCTTTTGATTTAATTACAGCATTCAGTCTTCTTGGGTACACACCTGCCATCATTTAAAAAGACTGGGATTAACTACAAATAAATTTCAGCTGTCCTAGTAGGATTTTCCTGATGTTTACTCAGTTGCCTGTTACAACTTCCAGCAAATTTCCTTCAACTATCAGCCGAATCAGTAGCCTATCCCATATCAATTCTCATAAATAGATCCATTCAGGAATCATACGTACCAACCATCTGGCATCATGCATTCATTATCCCTCTCCACAAAGGTGGTAAGAACACAAACACTACCAACTTCAGGCCCATAGCTATACTCTCTCCTCTCTTAAAACTTCTAGAAAAAAAACATCCACTCCCAGCTCATGCCCTACCTAACCCAGCACAAACTCCTGTCTCCTACCCAGCACTGCTTCCGCCCTGGTCACAGCACTGACAGCCCTCCTTTCTTTCCTTGAAACAGTCAACCTAGCATGTGAGAGCGGCAAATATGTATCTTCTCTATTTCTAGACCTCTCAAAGGCATTTAACACCATCTCCCATTCCCTACTCCTGTCCAGCTATCACACTTGCACCTATCGCTTCCAACCTTAGCCTGGTTCTCCAGCTACCTTTCCATGTGCCAACAGGCTGTACAATGGAAAGAATCAACCTCCCCTTTCTTACCTACACCCACAGGAGTTTCTCAAGGATCAGTACTGGGCCCTCTGCTGTAACTTATTCATCAACCACTCCATCCCAGACGCTTCCCGTTATCCAATACGCTGACGACTCCATCATCTGCTCAGCCTCCTGCCCCTCCAAACTTCTACTCAATACCAAAATAGCCTTTTCCAAAACTGAATCATGGATACAATCCCATCACCTAGCCCTAAATGCCAACAAAACAAAACGAATGATTTTCACTCCCACCAAAACCTCCCAATTCAGCAAAGACCAATTTTCCATAAAAAGCCACAGTAACACCCCTCTAGAAATCGTTCCTAGTACCAGGCTACTTGGCATTACCATTGATGAAAACCGTAAATTCGACTCCCACATCCTCTCTGCAATCAAAAAAACCACCAGAAAATGTCTCCTCTACAGACATAACTACTACCTTACTCCCTCCTCCTGTTAGGCCCTCGCAACTACCTTCCTCCTCCCTTCTCTCTTGTATGGTACTCCCCTATTTTCTAACCTACAACTTGGCCTCCCCTCCAAACTCGAAGCCTTTTGCAACAAAATCTGCAAATTTGCAACCAATTCTAAGAACTCTTCCCATCACTGCCACTCCCTACACACCCTAAACTGGCTAGAACTCCACAACCATCTAAAATACCTACAACTTACTACAGCCCAGAAACTCATCTTTAAAACTACAGAGTGCCCCTCTCTAGCCAAATCTCTAACTTCCTACACACCTAACCGCACCCTCCGATCCAAAGGCCAAAGCCTCCTGCAGGTACACAAACCCCTACACCCACCTGGCCAACTATTGCTATCCCACACTATAGCCAAACTGTGGAACGCTCTGCCCACACCACTATGTAACATACCTAACCATAACAACTTCACAATCATGCTTCTCTCCCATCTGTCCTCCAAATAGGAATGTCCTTTACATGCTCTCACGTAAAACACCCACACCACTAATCTCCAAACCTAAACTGACTGACTTTAACAAATTTGCAAAATGTCATTTGTCTTTCTCTTAACATCTTTCCAAACACTTTTGCATGCTAGCCTCTGGCCTATCTTACACATTTCTCAAACTGACATCCTCCTAATTGCAAAACAGTCTATATGTTGGTGTAAAACTGTCAATCCTGTACAGACTAATATTGACATATGAAACTCAGTATCTATTAGTATTGTGAAATTCTTCTGTATTCTGCCTTTTTGTAAGTTTACGCATTTCTGTACTTCATATTTTGTAATGTTGAAAATTTCTCTACTTTATAAATTTATCTAATGTTGCAAATCTCTGTATTTTATAAGATGTACCTGAGTTTTTTTCCTCGGGTGTCCACTGAAAATGGGCCATAAGCCCAGATGGACTAACCCAGTTAACAAACAATAATAAATAAATAAAATGTTCAACAATCTCCATATTCTCCATATGTCTGGATTATGGGGTAGGGTTGCAAGATGGAAGCTTTTTCTTACACAAAAATACATCCAGGCCTGGCTAAAATTTGCAAAACGATAGTCTCCCAAAAGCATTTGGGAAAATGTGTTATGGTCTGACAAGACCAAGGTTGAACGTTTTGGCCACAATTCCGAAAGGTACGTTTGGCACAAAAAAAACTTTGCATCACCAAAATAATGCCATCCCCACAGTGAAGCATGGTGGTGGCAGTATCATATTAGGGGATGTTCATCGTGTTTCACTGTTGCAGTCATTACACTTGGGTTATCCTGCTGGCAGGCTACCCGCAGTCAGCCAGAATTCCAAAGTCTAGGTCCGGCGTCTGTTGCGGTTGCTTCTTCCCTGACGTCCGTGCACCAGGGGTGTAAAAGATGCAGCCGACGCCATTTTCTTCAGTCTTTCTTGCTGCGCAGTGCCCGAAGCAAAAGCAGTTCGCAAGTGCCAGTCGGCCAACTCCTGAGATTTTCGAAATTGAATTTCAGAACCGAAGTCTTAAATAAAGCTAAGTACCCCGTTGGGAAAACTTTTTCTTGCTCCAGACCGATGTCAGTAAGTTAACAACTGTATTTCTTGTGGGAAGCAAATACCTCATAAGGATTTTCATTCGTACTGTATTCCTTGCCTAGGCCCTGACCACGACGTCACTAGTTGTCAGTTTTGTGCTAGATTCAACAAAAGCACTATTAAGCGTCTGTTTGAATTTGCTTTACATTACTTTGGCCGAAGGTTTAACTACATAATGCCGTCGGAACAACCGACGACCGGAATTCATAAAAAAAACGCAAAGACAAGGAGAAGGACAGGCATCCGAGGTCCAAAACCGACGAAGCCTCTTCTAGGCCAGTTACTGGTTCGCTGGTTCTCAGTGAGGCGCTTTCGCAGCCCCTGACACCCGCTACCTCAGAGCCACAGGCCGTACCCGACTCTCACGTGGAGACACCTAGGCCTCTGGAAACCCAAGGTATTGGGCCTACGGAAACTATTCCCTCAGATGGGTCCAGAGCCGCTGAGCAGGCATCAGCTTCTGAGGGTGTTTTCAGACCTTCACAGCTTACTATACACTCCACTACAGCAGCCAAGGCAAAGTCAAAAACACCATTAAAGACAAGGAAACAAGTACAGCATTCTCCTGGACAGTCATCTATGCCAAAGAAACAGATGCTTAAAATGGCCGAGGACCTAATTACTTTGATCAGGGGTTCCCATCCCCCTCCTTATAAAAGGCCTAGGCAAGACACTGATTATGACTCCTCTGACCAGGTTTCTATTTCCTCTGATTCCTCCTCGGATCAGGGATATTCTCTCTCTCCCTTTGAGGACTCTGATGCAGAAGAATCTATACCTTCAGCCTCTCCGCCTGAGGATTATTCTTTTGGGGAAATCTTACACACCATGAGGGAGCATTTTCATTGGGAAAGCCAGGATTACTCAGAATCCAAGAAAAGGCTCAGAGATTTTCTTTTATTGCTTCAACACAGGCCCCTGGCTATCCCCCCTGTGCTTGATATAGTTTATGATGTTTTCTCTGAATCCAGTCCGTCTCCTGATTCTTTACCCCCTGCACCAGTCAAGCCAGACCGGTACTACAGGGTCCCAGACTCTCAAATTTCTTTATAAAAACCCTGCTGCTGACCCAGAAACAATTTCTCAGGGTCCCAAAGGGGTTAAGGCTTCCACTGCAAAAAATCCTGTTCCCTCTCATGGGGATTCTAGAGCTCTGGATAGATGGGGGAAAAAAGTTTACACTTCTGCTACTTTAGCTGTAAGGGCTTTAAACTGCCAGTTTCACATGCTTAAATATCAACAGTACCTCATGTCTTTGTGAAAACAGAAAATGCTTACAAACTCGGAAGGTTCTGACAATAAGGAAATGCAGGATTTATTGCATGCAGCTGAACAAGTGGGAAAGCATACTCTGCAATGTGGTTTTGATTCATTAGAGGCTTCTTGTAGAGACGCAGTTACAGGCTCTGTCATTCGAAGGCATGCTTGGTTGAAAGAACAGTTTACCTGAACATGTTAAAGTAAAATTATTGGATGCTCCACTACAGCATGATACTTTGTTTGGTGTTAAGGCAGAAGAGGTGTTAAAGAAAATGGAGGATAAAGCAAAATCAATGCAGACAGTAAAGGATTTCTTACAGGTTCAACCACCTAGGTTTAGCAGAAACTGGCCTTCAAAAAATTGGTCCTTTCCAGTGTCAGACAGGCCACAAAGAGGCAGATACAGACGCCCAAGAGGCAGATCTCAGCCCCAAGGCTCTTACAGACCTAAACAATGGGGTGCTTCAGCCCCCCAAAGGAGGAGGAGAAGACAAATCACAACCTTTTAGGAAACCGTCTCAATGACTTTCCTCTACAAATACCAAGCACTTACTACAAATACCAAGCACTTACCTTTTGGCGGCACCCTTAGGGGGGGAAAGCTAGCACTTTTCTCACAAAATTGGCACATGATCAACCAGGACAAATGGGTACTGAATATTGTTTCTCAAGGTTACAGGTTCCACTTTCAGAACCTTCCAAAATCAAAAGGTATGCCAGACCTGCCACAAAACCAATGGGCAGAGGCACAAAAACAAATTACTGCTCTCATGGACATGAGAGCTATTCAAAGAGTACCACAGCAAGAACAGGGACAAGGATTTTACTCAAGACTTTTCCTGGTACCCAGAAAGGACAAAGCCTGGAGACCAATACTGGACCTGTCAATTCTAAATACTTTCCTGGATGTTCCAAAATTCAAAATGTTAACACTGCAGCAACTTCTACCCATGCTGGACAAGGAGGCTTGGCTAGTTACTTTGGACCTCAAGGAGGCATACCTGCATGTCCCAATCGGACATTCTTGCAGAAGATACCTCAGATTCATAGCTGGCTCAATGCATTACCAATTCTCTGCACTGCCCTTTGGCTTCTCTACTGCGCCCAGGGTCTTTACAAAATGCCTGGCACCAGTAATTGCATTTTGCAGACAAAAAGGAATTCAAATATATCCCTACTTGGACGACTGCCTCATTCAAGCAGAGATCAAGGACATTCTACTAAAGCATCTGGCGTTTGTAAAAAGATTACTAATTTGCCTAGGGTACACAGTAAACGAAAAGAAATCAAAACTAGTGCCCTCTCAAGAGATAATATTCCTGGGTGCAAGCTTAAATACAACTGCCCAGATGGTTTATCTCACGCCAGACAAGCAAAGGCAACTGACTCATTACTTTCAAACGATGGCAACAAAGACCCAGCTCCCTGCAAGAAAAATTCTGCAGGCCCTGGGCTTCATGGCATCCTGCATTCTACTAATTCCATATGCAAGACTGCATATGAGGAAACTACAATGGTATCTAAAAAGTGTTTGGTCTCAACATTGCCACAGCCTGGAAACACTAATAACTCTAATACCCTACCTGCAACAGGAGTTTCGGTGGTGGGCACTGGCCTGTCACCACAACAAGGGACAGCCTTTCACCTTACCCACAGCCAGGCAGACAATAACAGATGCATCGGATTATGCCTGGGGGGCACACATGGCAGGAAAATGTATTCAGGGCAAGTGGCCCAAGGAGCAAATGCTTCTTCACATCAATCAAAAAGATGCTAGTGGTACAGAATGCCCTGACAGCCTTCAAGGATCTACTACATCCAGGACAACTATTACTAAAGATGGGACAATACCACAGTTATGTGGTACATAAGCAAGGGGGCACACATTCCTACCTCCTCTGCAGGCAAGCCATGACTTTGTGGAACACAGCACTGACCTGTCAAGTACATCTGCAGGCACAATTCCTGCCAGGAATGAAAAATACACTAAGCAGAAATCTCATGGATCCTCACGAATGGAAACTAAATCCACAGGTCTTCAGCTTGATAACAAGGAAATTGGGACTCCCAGACATAGATCTTTTTGCCTCCCCTCACAACTACCAACTGCAGAGATTCTGCACAAGAACTGATCACTCACAAGCATGGAAAGTGGATGCTCTATCATTCAGCTGGAAAACACTGACAGTTTATGCCTTTCCTCCACTGCCTCTTCTTCCCAGGGTGCTCCTAAAAGTCAGACAAGAGAGGCGAAAAATGATCCTGATTGCTCCAGACTGGCCACGCCAGCACTGGTACCCAATCCTAAAGAGCTCGTCTCAAAGCCCAACCTGGCCTTTACTTCAAATTCCTCATCTTCCGACTCAACAAAACAATCCGATTCTGCACAGCCAACTCAACCTTAAATCTGGCTGCATGGCAGATAATAGTCACTCAGACCACACCTCTCTCTCAAGCTGTCATGGATGTCATTTTAGAAGCCAGGAGGCCCAGCACTAGGAAATCTTGTGCAGAAAAATGGAAGAGAGTCTGTGCTTGGAAGCAGGCACAAGGACTCTAACCACTTGTTCCAAATATACCTCAGATTTTACAATACCTAACTGAGATGCTGGACAAAGGCCTATCCTTCTCATCAGTTAAGATCCATGCCTCTGCCATTTCAGCTCATTACAATACGGAACCTCCTATTTTCTCTCATCCACTGCTCAAACAGTACCTCAGAGGGGCAAAAAATACAAGACCCCCAAGGAGAGCACCAATACCTACTTGGGACAACAATTTTGTTTTAGAAAAACTCACACTGCCTCCTTTTGAGCCAACCAATACAGCTGATATAAAATTCTTATTATGGAAAACTGCTCTTCTCCTGGCAATAACTTCAGCAGGAAGAGTCTCAGAGTTACAGGCATTAATGGATGTGGAACCTTTCATTATTTTTCATCAGGACAATGTCTCTCTAAGGACAAACCCAACATTTATGCCAAAGGAAAATCCAGTGTGGTTCTTAACCAAACCATTCATTTGCAAACATTCTATCCAAATCCCCAGAATAAAGGGAAGAGACTTCTGCATACACAGACAGCTACGATTCTACTTGGACAGAACAAAAGCTTTCAGAAAAATTGAGCAACTGTTTGTAGCTTATGCTACAAGATCACAAGGAAAGCCCATCTCAAAGCAAACTATTTCAAAATGGATAGGACACTGCATTCGCTTCTGCTATTCACAACATGGCAAATCAGTGCCTAAGGGCATTAGGCCACATTCTACCAGAGCAGCAGCCACTTCAGCAGCCTTCCTCAGAGGAGTACCAACCAAAGACATTTTAGAGGCTGCAACCTGGAGTTCAGTGCACACTTTCACCAAGCACTACCACTTACCTCTCTACTCTAAATCCAGAGCACACTTTGCCACTGCAAGTTCTGCAGGGCCTGGTAGCCTCTCCTAATCCTATTTAGGTCCAGCCACCCAACCTCAGCTTTGGGATTCAACCCAAGTGTAATGACCAACAGTGAAACACTATGAACATAGTACAGTTGTGTACCTACCATAAATGTAGATGTTCAAGTGTATTCACTGTTGTAGTCCAGGTTACCCACCCACCATACCCCTTTTCTTTGCTGGGACTTTTCTGTACTTTATTCTATACAACCTATGTGGTGTATTTGCTTGTGGATGAAGGAAGTATTTATTTTACTACATGCATGCTTTTTGGCAAATTTTTTTTTCAGCCTACCTATTTGGGGCACCGGACATCTGGGGCAAGAAAAACTGAAGAAAATTGCGTCTGCTGCATCTTTTATACCCCTGGTGCACTGACGTCAGGGAAGAAGCGACAGCAACCAACGCCAGACCTAGACTTTGGAATTCTGGCCGACTGCGGGTAGCCTGCCAGCAGGATAACCCAAGTGTAATGACTGCAACAGTGAATGCACTCTAACATCTACATTTATGGTAGGTACACCACTGTACTTTGCTTTTCTTCAGCTGGAGCTGGGGCTTTAGTCAAGGTGGAGGGAATTATGAGCACTTCCAAATACCAGTCACTTTTGGCCCAAAACCTGAAAATGAAGAGGGATTTCACCTTTCAACACGACAATTACCCCAAGCATACATCCAAATCAAAAAAAGAATGGCTTCACCAGAAGAAAATTAAAGTTTTGGAATGCCAAAGCCCAGACCCAAATCCAACAGAAAATCTGTGGGGTGACCGGAAGAGGGCTGTGCACAAGAGGTCCCCATGCAATCTGACAGATTTGGAGCACTTTTGGAAGGAAGAGTGGGCAAATATTGCAAAGTCAAGATATGCCATGCTGAGAAACTCGTACCAAAAAAGACTGAGTGATGTAATTAAACCCAAAGGTGCTTCAACAAGGTATTAGTTTAATGCAACCAGCTTATTGTACATTTTTTATTTTTATTTTTTCCCTTAACAGATTGTTTTTTAATTGAATTGTACAGGTTATAGGTCACATTAAAGGTGGGAAAAGTTTTGAAATGATTTATTGTGGTCTCACTTTTTTATATCCCAAAAACCTGGCATTTTAATAGGGTTGTGTACCCTTTTTATATCCACTGTATGTGTGGTACCATGGGGATCATTTATATTGCTACATGCATGAAGTATAAAGCATTTTATGTAGGAAAGACTGAAAGGAAGCTTAGAAGGAGGATTTATGAGCATATTTATGACATTTGGAAAAAACCCAGAATAGTGCTTTATTTAAGCACATGTAGGTTTGTACCCAGACTAAGTTTTAATTTTTGTTGTCTTGGAGGACATATCTAAAGATACAGTCTCCTTTGCCCCAGTCCTAAAATTAAGAGCAGCTAGACTTTAATATCAATCTGTAATTGGATACCATGTAGCACAATAGTGATTTTCCCATAAGTAAAAGTTTGGTCCTGTAAGTATTGTATTTATTTATATTCGTTGACCGGGAGAGTCCGACTGGACACGGGTCCGTTTTCAGCAGAGGCCCCAGGAGAAAAGCTCCACATTAAGCATTACTTGCATTATATAGTTAAAAAAACATAGCATTTAAATGTAGACATTAGTCCAGCTAAGGACGCAAGACGAGAATAAAACATAGATGTAAAACAGCTGTAGAACATAGTACAATTTTAAAAATATGGTGACACATGTAGTTGAGATTCATCAGTGAACAATTGATACAATCTGTTTTTTAGGTACATAACCGCCATTAACAGTTGTTGCTACAAGAAGTTAGTATTATGTGGTAGGTAGCTGGGAACATGAGTAGCCAAGCTTGCTAAGAGTAGGTTGTTGTTAGGAGGCCGAGAGGGGTGGTGGGTGGAGTGGATGGTATTGGGGGGGGGGGTTGCAAAGGCATATCTGGCAAGTTTTTAAATGTGATTTTAGTAAGGATTTGAAGTGGGTACAAGAAGTTAGAGGTAATTGAAGATGGGAGGGAGTTCCAGAGTTTGGCTGTAGTGCAGGAGAATAATGCTTCTCCAGCAGAGTTAATGGCTCTTGTGACCTGTAGGAGGTTTTTGTGGCTGGATCTTAGTGGTCTCATGGCTGTGTAGGGTTGGAGTAGATTCTGGAGGGATGGGACTTTGTGGTTGGTTTATTAGTTTGTGGGATAGTGCGAGTTGGTACCATTGAAGGAGGTGGGGGAGCTCTAGCCAGCCCAGTTCTGCTAGTGAGAGAGAGTGGTGAGTACGGTAGGAAGCCCCTGTGGCGAATTTGGCGATTTTGTTGTAGCAGGTTTCTAGCTTATTTAGGTCGCATTGTCTAAGGTTAGTAAATATTGGAGAGGTGTAAAGTAGGGTAGAGATGAGATGGGAATTTGCTACCGAAATTTTAGCTGCTTTGGTAAGTAGTTGTTTTCTATATAATGCTCCTAGTTTTTTGTGCACTTTTTTAATGGTCGTGGAAATGTGAATGTCAAAGTTCAGTTTATTGTCTATTTCTACTCCTAATAATTTGGTGTGTTCTATAGGATGGATGGTGGTTTTGCCTTTTGCTGTGATGTTAAAGTGAGAGCTGTCTAGGATAAGTTTGGTGGGTTGGAAGATTAGTAATTTTGTTTTGTTTGGGTTGAGTATTAGTTGGGCATCTGATAATCAAGTTTCAATAGAAAACAATGCTTCCTGTGTGACTTTTTTGCAATTTGGGTAGGGAGTGGGCTGCGCAGATGATCGTTGAGTCATCTGCGTATTGTATGAGTGTGCTATGTGTTGTGGCTGAGGCTAGATTATTGGTGAAAATGGAGAAGAGTAGGGGTCCCAGGATGGACCCTTGGGGAGCCCCTATGGAGACTGGTAGTTGTGGGGATGAGTTGTCCTGCAAAACAACTGCTTGTTGGCGGTCAGATAGGTAACTCTGAAACCAGTTGATGGCTGGTTGAGAGAAGGATAGGTTGAGAGAAGGATAGGTTGAGGAGAGCTGAGTTGTTTGTGTGGGACCATGTTGAAAGCTTTAGAGAGGTCTAGGAAGGTAGCTGAAGAGAGAGAACCTGCATTTTTATTGTGTAGGATAGTGTTAGAGAAAGAGAGTAAGGCGGTGATGGTGCTATGGTTAGGTCATGGTGCTATGGTTAGGTCGGAAACAGTGTTGTGTGTTGGAGTGGAGGTTGTTAGCAAGGAGGGATCTGAGACTTGAGAATGAATGCATCTCTCTAGTATTTTTGAGAGTGGCGAATTTTATTATAGGTTTTATTTTTCAGGGTGTATTAATCATTTTGGCCACTAGATGGAGTTAGGAGTCCATGGCCCACAGATGGCTTCCTTCTTAGTGCATGATCTTAACATTTAAAAACTTTTTTTTTATTTTTTTATTTATTTATTTTTTTTACACTTTTAACCATTTTGAGCCTTTAATAAAGGCTATTTATGTGTAGTAGTTAAGTTTTAGGTATTTTAATGTGAATATTTGTATGCAAGTATGTTACACTTTAGTTTTACAAATGTTTGTTAGATTTTATTGTTATGGTTTATGTTGAATTTGTGGTTTCATTGGATTAAGAATTTTCATTGGTGATTAGTGGCTATTGGTTGAGATGTAAAGAGTGACATCATTTGGGTTAATTTACATCTGAGGAAGTCTTATTTTGGACGAAAACGCAGTGAATTGTTACGGTGTTAATGTTAATTCATATGGTGGTTGTATGTTGGTGTGTTTCGATTCATTAAACTTTTGCATCCTGGAATTGTTGGTGGTCCTTCATTAGTGCCCTTTGCTGTGATTATTAGTTTTTTTTTCAGGCGCTTTTCTTGTATTTTGATAATTAGGACTACTCATAATATGAGTAGTCCCACGCTTCTGCAAATTTCTTGAACCGCTGACTAGTAAACTGTGAACTTCTGCAATGTGAGCATCATACATTGCAATCTGGCAGGAGCTGTAGGCATTGGCTTTCTCAAATTGGTAACTAGAGGTTGGTGGTCAGTTTTGATCTGGATATGTCGACCATAAATATATTCATGGAACTTCAAACATGCAAACACAATTGCTAAAAGCTCTTTCTCAGTCTGGGCATGCTACATTTCTGTTTGGGTAAGAGTTCTCTGTGCGTAGGCTATTAGTCTACCCTGTTGAAGAATGACTGTACCTAGACCAAACTTAGAAGCATCACAGGAAAGAGTAACTGGTTTGGTTTGTGAACATCATAGTAGCTGAGAGTTGGTGGACTAACAGTGTTCTGTTTCAGGACATCAGGTACTCTTTGGTGCTGTTCTGACCATGACCAAATTACATATTTGTGTCATTTCCACTAAGAAAGCTGAAAGTATTCTGAAATCTGAACTGAACTTGCCTGTATAGTTGACCATGCCAAGAAAATGTTGTAGGGCTTGGACATTGTCTGGAGCGGACATCTCAAAAATTGCTGTTTGCTTAGAAGGATCCCATTATAAGCCTGAACTGGTAAACAAATGACCAACATAGCTAACTTCTCATAGCCCCAAGTTGCACTTGAGTATTCAGCTTAAGATTCCCTTCACGTGCTCTTTCCAGAACTTTCTTGAAGTTGCTGTCATGTTAGACTTCACTATTGCCTGCTACTAGAATATCATCCACTATAATAACACAGGCATAGCCAGAAAATATTTTCTCCATCACACGCTGAAAAATTTCATTGGCAGAATTTATTCCAGATGGCATTCTCACAAATCTGCATCTCCCAAATGGCATACCGAATGTGGTTGACAATGATTTTTGGTCGAGCAAAATTTGCCAAAATGAACTCTCTGCATCCAAGACAAAAAAAAGTAGCGTTTGGCATGAGGGCAGCAACCTCTTCGACTATGTGCATTGGATGATGAAGCCTTTTTAATTCTTTGTTCAAATCTCTTGAATCAGTACATATTGTGATATCATCTGAGGTTTTCTTATGAGCTACGGCCATGGTAGATACCCATTCAGCAGGTTTTTCTACTGGAAAGATTACTCCTAGTTGCACCATTCTGTCTAGCTCTGCTTTGACTCTGCTCTGCATAGCTACTGGAGCTTTCCATGCTGGTCTGATAACTGGGCTGACCTCTGGGTCTAACTTCATAGAGTACATAACTGGTAGTCTGCCTAGTTTGTCTGAAAAAATATCAGCATACTCAGAAAAAATAGTTTGGGCAAAATTGGAGCTGTTGTCATGCAGGCTTATGTGGTGAACTTCTTAAATGAAAGCAGTCCCATTTTCAAACTGAGGCCCAATAATGACTGCACATGTTTCTTGACTACATAAAACTGCAAGTCATAGCTGCTCCCAGCAGAATAACGTGAAAGCACTACTGAGCTTCGGTTTGAATCTCTTCACCACAGTAGGCAACAAGCTTCGCACACTTTGTCAAATCAAGTTGTTCTTTAGCTTTTTACTCTAGCAGACATTTCTGCTGACTTAACACTGCACTTGAGCCAGTATCTACTTTGAGCTCTGCAGGCTTCCCATTAATCCAAACAGTACAAAATATTTCGTTCTTTAACCACAAATGTAATGCATTGACTGTTTTACCAAGCGCAGACACATCAACATAAAAAGTAGGGTCGCAGATTTCTAATTGATCAACCTGTTTTTTGGAATGCCCTCTTTTAATAAAAGGATGTGCCTTATTTGATTTACAAAACCTTTTGAAATGATTCCACTTATTGCAAAATGACACTGCTGACCAAAAGTTGAGCACTTTTTCTCTTTTGGGTTCATAATTACCACCACAGTTACGACAGTTGACTGTGAAGCTAGGTGGAGGCACACGTTTTGACTTTGCTGACTCACCCTTATGCTTCACTGAGCATCCCTGGAATTTGCTGGAAAGAGTCTGGGGTTTCCCAGGGACCGTTACAGGACCTACAGTAGCTGCCATGTGCTTTGACCTGTTTCTGTTAACCACATGCTGCATACTATCAACATAAGCTTTGTCACTGTGCCGTCCACAGCTATTCTTATTTGTAAGCATACTTGTGTGCCTTTCTGTAAGCTTGTATATCTGACAAATCTCAGTGGCCTTTTTCAAAGTTAAATTACTGTCTCGAAGCAAAATCTTTCTCACTGTGTCATTATCTATACCACACACAAACCTGTCTTTTATCAGCTCATCTCTCAAATCACCAGTTTTAGCTTTGTTTCTCAAGTCTGTTATATATGCTGCAAAAGTTACATCAGGCTTTTAATCCCTTGTGTAAAATAAGTGCCTTTCCATTGTAACATTCGTTTGGGGGTTACGCATTTCTATAAATTTGCATTTTAGTCCCTCGGGGTCCTCCCACATTTTAGCTGGTACCACTATATGGTGGTCTTCCCCCTTTCCTGCAAACACAGCAGGTGCATTCACACAGGAACGCTCTTTCAGTGGCCTCTGAACCAGCTAGATTAAGCAGAATACATGCTTTTGTATGTGCATCTTTCTCAGGAAAAGCAGCCTGTATCAAAATATATTTCTGCTCAAACACTTTCCAGTTTTCTGTAATGTTATCAAACACAAGTGGTGCAGGTCTGCGAAATCCTTCTGCCATGCTCACAGATTACAGTAAAACAATGCAAAATAGCCCTTGTAATTATGTACGAACATTCACACACACCAGGTACTTGTAATAATATTCAAATGCACAGTAATCTCTTTGAAATGCTGTACTCTGCAAAATATGCTTTGAAATAACTGTACTTTGTGAAGTAACTGCAGTGTAATACTGCACACACTTGCAAACACTTTGCATACTTTGGATAGTTTGAACAGCTTTAGTTAATGCAAAAAATTAAGCACATAGCAAAAGTCATTTTCCCTTTTTTGTACATTTTATGCGATTTGGATATTGTTTCAAACGTTTTTGTAACTGTATTGAATATTTTTATCAATATGTCGCAGTATCGGACATTTTAAGAAATTCGTTTTGAGTGTTCCGAGTGCTTTGTTTTGTTTGTAGTGTAACAAATCGTTTGAGCGTTTTCGTGCCTGGAATTTTTCTGACCTGTTTTGTGATGTCGTTTGAGCAGTAGGGATGATCCACTTTTATACATTCCTCCAACTATAACCAGTTGCCTCATGGCTGTAACTTTGGATCCCATTCTGACACCATGTCGCTCGTCTTATGTGCATTAAGAAGATGAGGCTTGGGTGTTCATTTAAGTAGTTTATTGTATACAAACATCAGGATGCATGACTGGAACATTAAACTTGGTGAACTATCTAATTAACTAACTACATACTTGCATGCTCTCACTCTGGCTGCTCACTCAAAATGGCAATTTTGCTTGCATGTGCGCACTACTTGTATGCACATGCTACCTCACTGGAAAGCTTCTTAAAGGTATGTCATGCCCACATCTACACTCAGTACACACCTTTTCAGCCACTGCAGTTTGTCTTCTGCTTCTAGAGCCAGAGCAGGGTTTGCCTCTGCAGTCCTGCAAGAGCTCCTTTCTTCTCCTTGAAATTTGCTATCCATCCACCTTTCCCTGTAGCTTTGGAATTCCTCCCAAGAAGTTATTACTGCAGCAGTGAAACATGAATACACTACAGTACAGTTGTCAGCCTATCATAAATGTAGATGTTTGAGTGTTGCAGTGCATTTTGCCTTTCTCCTTCCCCTATCTTTGTTTATGGATTGGGGTGGGCTTCTTCCTTCCTTCCCTTTTAGGT
Organism: Protopterus annectens; assembly: GCF_019279795.1. Classification (NCBI taxonomy): domain Eukaryota; kingdom Metazoa; phylum Chordata; order Ceratodontiformes; family Protopteridae; genus Protopterus; species Protopterus annectens. The sequence goes on from NC_056739.1 coordinate 1,994,524,070, forward strand.
CCCCTCCTCTGTTTAGATGCTCCCAACAAGTCTCAATCACACCATCCCTGTTGGGGACAGCATGGTTGAGTTGTGCTCCTGCCATGGGACTCTGAGAGTGGGGCTAAGATCCTGTGGAGGCAAGAAAGACCTTAGATAATGGTGCCGGCAACGACCCTCTAACCCTGACAACCTGATGTTGGAGGGGAGGATGTCGGTTAGCTCTGGAGGAAGCGAATAAATCTCTAGTATTTGGTTTGGTGAAGGGCTTCCACAGCAGGAAATCCCAAGAACTTATTACTGCAACAGTGACAGCACTCTAACAATACTGTCCTGTTGGCACAGAGGTAGATAAAAGCAAGACGACATGAATTGGTGTTGATAATAGATGACCCAAATGCACATATGAGGACTGCTTGGGTCCACATGGGTGGGGCAGCAGGAATAAAAAATGAGGCCAGTCTACATTTCTATATGGCAAATGATTTGATGGTGGCCAGTACATGTTTCAGCAAGATTCACAAGATTCCATACAAGAGTGGCTAACATGCAACTCGGGCAGACTTCCTCCCAAGTAAGGAGAGGGGCAGTGAGTTAAAATTAGTGATTACAAAGTCATTCCTAGTGAAATAGTTTGCCCACCATTGATCGTCACAATCCGTTACAAGCAGTGGTCAGAGAAGGCTCTAAGGCCAACAGGGTCTAGGCTGAAGACCTGGAAGATGATTGAAGAGGAAGCACAAATGTTCAAGGAAATACAGTACAAAAGTTCAAGGAAATACTCGGGACTCTAGCACCTCAGGAAGAAGAGGAAATAGGTGGAGCTGAAGAATAGCAGCTACTCAAAATAGCATGTGTGAGGACTATAGAACAGACATGCAGCCAAAATATTAATGTAAATAAAGCATGCTAGGAAAGCTGGTAGTGGAATGCAGAAGTCCAGAAAGTCATCAAAAGAAAAGAGTGCAGGAAAAAGTGGGAGATAAAAAAGGTGGAGCAGGCTAAGAGCGAATACTGTGTGGCTAGCAAAGAGGCTAAGTGAAGAGTTTTAAAAGCAAAGAACCAGGTATCAGAGGCACTCTATCAGCTTCTGGAAAGTGACTTCATAATTGGCTCAAAGACTCTGTCTCAGGGTGTAAGACGAAGACAAATAGATAAGAGATAAACACCCTTCATAAGGTATGCCAACAAAAAATCTGCTCACCAGTCCACAGGACATCAGAGGCAAATGAACGGAGTGCTTCCAGCAGCTTCTGAATGAAGAAAACCTCACAGAAGCTGTACTGGCCCAGAGATGGCCTACAGTGAAAGAGGAGGAGGTGACCACTCGAAGTAAGAACAGCCGTAAAGAAAATGCAGTCAGGGAAAGCAGCAGGCTCCAGGGTCACAGCAGATGTGATCGAGATGTTTGGTGAGATAGGGGTGAAATGGCTCCTGAGGTTACTCACAGCAGTATGGAGTGAGAGGCATATCCCAGATGACTGGAGAATAAGCATACATGTGCCAGTGCACAATAACAAATGGGACTCTACAACTGTGGGCAATACATCAAACTCCTGTCACACTGCATGAAAGTCCTGTAGAGGATGATTGATAAACAAATACACAGAGTAGTAGAAAGTAAGATGGGGAAGTGAGTAGTTCGTATTCAGATGAGGATGCAGCACAACTGACCTGTTTGCAGTGAGACAGATAAGAAAAAGCTAGAGATAGGGAAATAATCCAACTGTGACATTCCTACACTTGGAGAAAGCAAAAACTACAAGAAAAACATAGCCAAGCTAGAGTTTTCACTGTATGCTACCTTAAACCTCCCGTAATAGAGGCCCATGGGATGTATGCAAATGACCCATTAAGGATATCAAATGTTTCAGCAATATGGCTTATGAATGTCCATGACTTTTAACTTTTTTCTTTTCAGGTCTTTGTGGATACATTCAGGCCAATAAAACCAAAGGTGCCACACAGTGAAAATTCTGGCTTGGCTAGGTTTTTCCTTGTAGTTTTTGCTAATGGGTTTGTCTGTGTGACTTTTTTACTTTAGACTTGGAGAAAGTATATGACAAGGTCCCAAGAAACCTAATTTGGGCAGTCCTGAAGTGGTTCAAAGTCCCAGAAACATTGGTAGAATTTGTGTAAACTGTGTACAAGGACCGAGTGACTCAAGTAAGCACAGTGTTTAGTCTGTCATTGGGGTTCACAGTGGGAGTGGATGTGCAGCAGGGTTCAGCACTAGACCACTGCTGTTCATACTGGTGATGGACTACATTATCAAAGTGGTCAGAGGGGACAAGTCAGCAAAGTTGATGTATGCAGACTATGTAACATGACAGGCAGACATTGAGCAAGAATGTCAACAAAGAATAGGAGAATGGAATGCAAAACTAAAGGCACATGGGATGAAATGGAGTTCAGATAAGATGATTGTAATGGCAACAAATAGGGGAACTCAGAAGAAGCTGAGAATTGAGATAAAAGGGAAATAGTGAAACAGGTTTAACAGCTCCTGGTATTTGTGAGGGGTGGTTGAGAAGAATGGAAGTCTCAATGAGGACATCAAAGCTAGAATCAGTGGGGCTGCGCCCATCTGGCACAGTTAGGGGTATTGTATGACAGAAGAATGCCAAAGAAGCTGAAAACTCAAGTGCACACAAAACAACACTGTGACCAGTGCTAAAGAATGGTAAAGAAAATTGGGGAGTAAAAGCAGAGTAGTTGAGGAAGCTAGAGGTGATGGAGATGAAGTGCCTGAGATTAGTGATAGGATGCACACTGTGGAACAGACAAAGAAATGAGGACATTAGAGCGGAAGCCAAAATAGCTCCAATTACAGAAAAAGGTTGAATAGATTATGGTGGCTGAGGCACTTGTGCAGAAAAGCCGAAAACAGTCTGATGGTTTGAGACCGACAGTGTAAAGGAAATAAGGGCATTCAGCAAAAAAAACTGAATGAATTCTGAAAGAAGAGCTGCAACAGTCGGGCATGAAAAGAGAGATGATGATCGTTGACATGACACCCCACCCCCACATAGAAAATGGGTGAAAAGGAGGATGCTGATAAGTAGCTGGTCATCAGGGCTCGACAGATGAGCCACAGATCAGTGAGAGTGGACTTGAGCAGTTGACTCTCAGCTGTGATACCTTGGGGTGAGAGATGTTGGATATGTTACTGTAAACTTGACCTCAGGTGGAATCTGTGGTACTTCAGACAAGATGAGATACAAAAAGCACTCTGGCTTACATAGTGTATAGAAAGCACATTCATACAGTTGCCTCAACATCAGGCACAGTATTGTACAGGCTGACTAGGTACAGTTGATATAAAGTGTACACACCCCTGTTAAAATGCCAGGTTTTTGTGATATAAAAAAATGAGACCACAATAAATCATTTCAAAACTTTTCCCACCTTTAATGTGACCTATAACTTGTACGATTCAATTGAAAAACAAACAAATGTATTAGGGGAAAATATAAAAAATAAACATACAATAAGTTGGTTGCATAAGTGTGCACATTCTTAAACTAATACTTTGTTGAAGCACCTTTTGATTTAATTACAGCATTCAGTCTTCTTGGGTACACACCTGCCATCAATTAGAGACTCTAACTCCAAATAAAGTTCACTATCCTAGTAGGATTTTCCTGACATTTACTCAGTTGCCTGCTACAGCAAAAGCCATGGTTCTCCTAGAGCTTACATTGTTGAAAGGTATCCGTCAGGAGAAGGGTACAAAAAATTTCCACAGCATTGGATATACCATGTAACACAGTGAAGACAGTCATCAAAAAGTGGAGAAAATATGGGACAACAGTGGCGTTGCGAAGAACTGGACGTCCCTACAAAATTGATGAAAAGACAAAAACTGGTCAGGGAGGCAGCCAAGAGACCTACAGCAACACTGAAGGAGCTGCAACACTGAAGGAGCTGCAGGAATTTAAGTACTGGTTGTGTACTACATGTGACAATCTCCCGTATTCTCCATATGTCTGGACTATGGGGTAGGGTTGCAAGACTGAAGCCTTTTCTTGCACAGAAAAACATCCAGGCCCGGCTAAAATTTGCAAAACAATATAGTCTCCCAAAAGCATGTGGGAAAATGTGTTATGGTCTGATGAGACCAAGGTTGAACTTTTTGGCCACAATTCCCAAAGGTACGTTTGGCGGAAAAACAACACTTCTCATCATCAAAAGAACACCATCCCCACAGTGAAGCATGGTGGTGTGACAGTATCATGCTTTGGGGTTGCTTTTCTTTAGCTGGAACTGGGGCTTTAGACAAGGTGGAGGGAATTATGAACAGTTCGAAATACCAGTCACTTTTGGCCAAAACCTTCAAGCGTCTGCTAGAAAGCTGAAGATGAAGAGGAATTTCACTTTTCAACATTACAATGACCCCAAGCATACATCCAAATCAACAAAAGAATGGCTTCACTAGAAGAAAATTAAAGTTTTGGAATGGCTCAGCCAGAGCCCAGACCTAAATCCAATAGAAAATCTGTGGGGTGACCTGAAGAGGGCTGTGCACAAGAGAGACCCTTGCAATCTAACAGATTTGGAATGCTTTTGGAAGGAAGAGTGGTCAAATATTGCCAAGTCAAGATGTGCCATGCCGATGACTCCTACCCACGAAGACTGAATGCTGTAATTAAATCAAAAGGCACGTCAACAAAGTGTTAGTTTAAGGGTGTGCACACTTATGCAATCAGCTTATTGTATGTTTATTTTTTATATTTTTTTCAATTGAATTGTACAGGTTATAGGTAACATCAAAGGTGGGAAAAGTTTTGAGATGATTTATTGTGGTCTCATTTTTTTATATCACAAAAAATGGCATTTTAACAGGGGGTGTGTACACTTTTTATATCCATTGTATGTATACCTTCTAGCTGTGCATAGGTTTGTAGGTTCATAGGTACTTACTAGGCTGTTAATCTGTGAGGATTGGAAGATGCCATATCCGTACATTTCCATGGTAGTTTTAGCCCTTATAATTTGCATACAAATAGGCCAAACAAGGCTATGTTGGGACATTTACATGCTTCACATTCAAAGAACACAGGCTGAAGAAAACAAATAGCTTGTAATTGCAGAAAGTGGTATGATTAAGTTTTTGAAAAGAATTGAAAATATTTGTGTTATGGAGCTTGGTAAAACCAATTAGGGGATAAACCACAATTTGTGTACAAAGGCACCTAAAAAGGGGTACCATATGGCAATGGGGGGTGATGTTTCAAGAAAACTATGAACTAGGAAATGCAGGGCTTGTGTACAATGTAAATTTATTTATGAAGGAGTGTCTGGAATTGGACTTGGGTTTGAGTTTAGGTTTTATCGGTATTGATTGTAATTCCAGGAGGGTGGTTTATCTGGCATTCTGTGATCACTGTCATGCTTATTATGTAGAAAAAACTGAATTGTAAAGAAAAGAGTGTACAAACATTATTATGATTTAAAGGTGAACAAGGAAAGCAATGCTTCATGCAAACATAAGGTTACATGTAAAGAAAACAAAAAGGTTTTGCATGTTAGTATTGAAAAAAATAAGAAATTCCAGGGGAGGCCCTTGGGAATATAGATTAGAATATTGTGAATTATTATGGCAGGTGATAGTAAATGCAAGTGAGCTTTCTGGTTTAAATGACGTTTCTGTAGTCTTCTGAAGTTACAGTTCAGGTTGTGAATTGTAAGTGTTTTAGTCAAGTGCATGCACTTTTTAATCATTATGCAAAAAGTGAAATTTTGCTTTCATAGATTAGTACTAAGCTAACTGCTCTTGTGAGCCATTTTAAGCCTAACCAATTATCCCTTATGAGATTCAAACCCTGCATCTTGTGTTTGTAAGGCAAACACCTTAACCATTAGGCCACTTTCCCAACCCCCTCAATTATTTTGAATGAAATAAGTGAAAATATTTTTATATTAAGTCTGTAATAACGCATCTTAATGCAGTTTGGAATCTGATTTGTTGTACTTTGCCATGTGATTCACATAAATTGTTATAAGAACTGATTAATAATGTGGATAGTTCTGATGAAGGCCAAGTGAATATAGACAAAAGCACTTAACTTTTATTTTGAATAAATTATTTTATTTTTAACTCTCATAATCTGGTTGGCTCTTGGCAGTTATGAGCCAAATTTTTTTTTTTGTTGCATCTTTCCCATATGCACAGGGGACCGGGGTTCTAAATTAGGGGGTGAGTTTGTGATTACTCATCCATTTGTCCAAATTATATTTGAATAGATTAAGAGAAGTGCTTTCCTTTAAGTGGTGTGAAAAATGGTTCCATAGAAGCAACATCTCCCTGTTTACCAAATATTTAGTTTTGATATGTTTTAATATACTGGATGAGGGAGGTAAGAACTGAGGCTCATGGCTGTAACCAGCAGAAACTAGGAGATTTATTTTTGCTTCTAATCTCCTGTTCATTGGAAAGAATGCAGATTGCAAAGACTGCTGTGGTGGCCAGTAGGGGCTGCTTAAAGAGGAAGTTCATTTTGGGGCACCAGACTAGGAAATGGAAGTTAAACTCAATTGGAATTTGTAGGAAGAAGCCTGAAATATCGTAGTTAGCACTCCTACTGCTGGCCCAGAGGATTACGACTGTAAGCTGTAGTTCCTATGGTACAGGGTTTGATTCCTAGCCCTCATTTGCTAGTGCGTGACTTTGAGCAACTCATTTAACCAGACATTGCTCCCAGGCTATCCCTGAAAATGGATTGTGTCCATTGGCCTACCTAGTTAACAAATGAGTATCATTATTTATCTTCTTGAACTACTCCTAATGTAGTTGTCATTTGGCTAAACCTTTTTGGCAGTCTTGCTAACAGTACGTTTTGAAAAAGCTGATCAACATAGCTCCAAAGTGAGTACATAGACATTGACAATATAGTTGCAGTTAATATTCAGTGATGCTGTAACATATGTATGCAAATGTTGTCCACCAGTGATCCCATAAAATGCATGAAAGGAAAGGGTTGCAGAATTTTATTTTGAGAAGCACCTACTGGCATGCAATTTTCTCCTTCATGCAGCTGTTTCATTTTTGTACTTGGACTTTTTTGAACAGCACCTCTCCCTCTCCTGAATTACTAATTTGGTAAATCTAAACATGTGTCCCAATCAGTCCCTTTTTGATGAAGCTGCAGAGAAAGACATGGGTCCTAATCGGTCCCTTTTTGATGAAGCTGCAGAAAGAGGCAGCCATGTTTCTAACTACATATTCTAAGAGACAAAAATAAGATGTCCTTCAAGAATGCAACTGCAGTCCTTACATATGGGTTGTCCTGCCTCAGGCGGCCCTCGGTCGGCCGGATTCCAAAGTCTGGGTCCGGCGTCGGCTGATGTCGCCTCCTCCCTGACGTCAGAGCGGCTGGGATATAAAAGCATCAGCCAACGCCATCTTCCTCGGTCTTTCTTGTCGCGCGGTGCCCGAAGCAGAAGCAGTTCGCAAGTGCCGGTCGGTCAGCTCCGGTGTTTTACGTATCCGAAGTCATCAAAAAAGCTAAGTACCCCATTGGGGATCTTTTTCTTGCCTCAGCCGATGTCAGAAAAAACTGAAAAAGTTAATAACTGTTTGTCTTGTGGTAAACAGATACCTCATAAGGACTTCCATTCTTACTGCCTCCCCTGCCTTGGCCCAGACCACGACGTCTCGGCCTGTGCTTGCTTCAATAAGCGCACACTCAGGCACCGGGCAGAGTTTGCTGAAGACTTTTTTGGTGATAAATACTCTTATGCCATGCAGTCGGAACAACCGACACCTCCTCATATTTCCAAAAAACGGAAAGTCCGGGACCGACTTTCTCGGCCCGCGACTTCCACCGACACCACGCCAAAATCTACCGCGAATGCATCGGTCTCTTCTGAGGCGGTTGTTCCACCGCTCCGGACCGACGACACCGCTTTACCGATCACTCCGGCCCTGGAGCCTGCGCCGGTGCCGGTTGTTGATTTTCCTCCAGAAACTGAAGCCCAAGATTTGCCTGAGACAATTCCGGTGGACAAGGTTACTCCAGCACGTGGGGCAGCTAGGCCCCCTATGTCTGTCTCTCAAGGCCTACACACGTGCTAAGGCTGCTAGCCAGGCTAAGTCTCACCCTCCTAAAGCTTTGTCTCAGCCCACTACTGATAAACAAATCATGACTTTAGCTGCAGATTTAATTTCCTTAATCAGAGGCTCCCAGGCCCATCCTGACAGAGGTTCTCAGCCACCTTCTGACAAAAGGCCCAGGGTTGAGCATACAGACACCCTTTCTTCAGATGAAGCCTCTGGTGACTCTGATCACTCAGATACCCGGGAAGAGTCCTTCCAGGCCTACGAGGATTCTGATGCAGAGGAATCTATTCCCTCTGCCTCTCCTCCTGAGTATGTTTCCTTAGGGAAATTCTCCACTCCATGAGAGAGCATTTTCAGTGGCAAGGCCAGGAATTCTCCGACTCCAGGAAACTGCTTCGTACCTTCCTTAAGCTTCCCCAACATAGGCCTTTAGCTATCCCTCCAGTGTTAGATGTACTGGATGTGTACTCAGATTCGAGTGCTTCTCCTGATTTTCTCCCCCCTGCTCCTGTCAGGCCGGACAGATACTACAGGGTTCCTGAAACTCACAAACATTTCTTTAAGGCCCATTCTGTTGATCTAGAAACAATTTCTCAGGGGCCCAAAGGGGTGGCCACATCCACGGCCAAAAATCCTTTGCCCTCAGGCAGGGAAGCTAGGTCCCTGGAGCGGTGGGGCAAAAAAGTTTATACCTCAACTACGCTTGCCATGAGGGCCCTTAATTGCCTATTTCATATGTTTCAGTATCAGGATTTCTTAATGGATGATTTGCAGAAAAAGTTAGCCTCTCCTGAGCCTTTAGATAGAAAGGCCTTGCAGGATTTGGCCCATAACACACAGCAGGTTAGCAATCATTTTCTTCAGTGTGGTTATGATGCATTGGAAGCTTCATGTAGGGCAGCTATGACAGGGGCCGTCATACGTAGACATGCATGGTTGAAAGAACAGCCATTGCCAGATCATGTTAAAGTAAAGCTTCTAGATGCACCTCTGGAAAAACACAAGCTATTTGGTGCTAATGCTCAGGATGTGTTGAAATCAATTGAGGAAAAGGGTAAATCAGTGCAAACAGTCAAGGATTTCCTCCAGGTTCAGCCACCAAGGTTCAGCAGGAATTGGCCTTCTAAGAACTGGTCCTTTCCGGACACTGACAAGTTTCAAAGGGGAAAAAACAGGCGTGCCCGAGGAAGAGGGCAATACAGAGGCTCCTACAGGGGACGCCAATGGCAACCGACTAATCAGAGAGGTGGGGCAGGGACTTCCCCTGCTCCACAGGGACAATCACAATGACTTGACTTTGACACCGCCGACCAAGGCTCAGAGAAGCACCTTTAGGCAGAAAATGATCCTTATTTTCAAAATAATTGGCACATGTTAACAAAGGACAAATGGATTCTGGACATAATAGACCAAGGCTACAGGTTCCACTTCCATACTTTACCAACAAGACAAGGCATGCCAAACCTGCCACAAAATCAAAGGGCAGACATTCGAACAAGTTTCAAAGCTGATACAAATCAAAGCAATAGAAAAGGTTCCTCCTCAGGAACAAGGCCAGGGATTTTACTCAAGACTGTTCCTTGTTCCAAGAAAAGAAAAGCAATGGAGACCTATACTGGACTTGTCCGCTCTAAACACTTTTCTCATTGTACCAAAATTCAAAATGCTGACGCTACAGCAACTCCTTCCCATGCTGGGCAAGGGGTCTTGGCTGGTTACTCTGGACCTCAAGGAGGCATACCTGCGTGTCCCAATCAGACACAGTTGCAGAAGATACCTCAGATTTCTTGCAGGGTCAGAGCATTATCAATTCTCAGCATTGCCTTTGGCTTATCTACTGCCCAGAGTATTCACGAAATGCCTGGCATCAGTAATTGCACACTGCAGACTCCAGGGATACAAATATACCCTTACCTGGGCGACTGCCTTATACAAGCGGACAGCAAGCAAGCCTTGACAAAAACTTGAATTATGTCATTCACTTACTAGGCTTTGGGATACACAGTCAACTTACAAAAATCAAGACTACTGCCATCCCAACAAATAATTTTTCTAGGAGCCAAACTAGACACAGAATCACAAATGGCTTACCTCACAGAAGAGAAGCAAGAACAATTACCACATTACTTCAAAGCCTAGCAAAGCTCACCCAGATGACTGCAAGGAAAATCCTGCAGGCCCTGGGTTTCATGGCATCTTGCATTCTACTGATTCCACTGGCAAGACTACACATGAGAAAACTACAATGGTACCTAAAAAGTTTATGGTCTCAACACAGCCACAACTTAGAAGCAATTATCCCACTCATCCCATGTCTACAAAGGGAATTTTTGTGGTGGGCCCAAGCAAGCCAGTTAAACAAAGGTATGCCTTTCAACAAACCTCAAGCAAGCCAAACCATTACAACAGACGCCTCAGACCATGGATGGGGGGGGCGCACATGGAGGACAGATGCATTCAAGGGCAATGGACTCCCCAGGAAGTGCATCTACACATCAATCAAAAAGAGATGTTAGCAGTAATGCATGCAATCGAGGCCTTCGGAAAATATCTTCAACAAGGTCATCTGCTAATAAAGACAGACAACACCGCTGTTATGTGGTACATAAACAAGCAGGGAGGTACTCATTCTTACCCCCTTTGCAGACCAACAATGACTCTTTGGGAAAAATCCCTGAAACTGAGCATACAGCTGCAATCCCAGTTTGTTCCAGGCAGGGACAATGTTCTGGCGGACAGTCTAAGCAGAAACATCCTGGACCCGCACGAATGGATGTTGCATCCAGACATTTTTGCACAAATAACTCATGCATGGGGGAGGCCGGACATAGATCTCTTTGCCTCCCACCTCAGTCATCATCTGAAAAAGTTCTGCTCGAGGACACACCATCCACAAGCCTGGAGAATAGATGCTCTCTCATTCAGCTGGAACTCTCTAACAATCTATGCATTCCCACCTCTACCATTAATGACCAAGGTGTTACTGAAGATCAAAGCAGAGCAACTGAAAGGCATCCTAATAGCTCCAGATTGGCCAAGACAGCACTGGTATCCATTACTAAGGAGCATAACTTGCACCAAACCGTGGCCTCCACTCTTGACTCGGCACAATTACAGGACGGTTCATCCCAACCTGCAAACTCTGCAGCTGACAGCTTGGAGGGTTCCATGATTTCTCCCCATATCTCTCTCCAAGGAAGTTCAACAGATATTATTGGAAGCACGCAGACCTTCCACCAGAAAGACTTATTCAGCCAAATGGAAGAGATTCAACATCTGGAATACCAACAAGGGACAGGATGCATCAGTAATGAGCATCCCACAGATATTGGAATACTTGGCAGAAATGCTGCATAATGGACTTTCCTATTCTTCCATAAAAATACACGCTTCAGCAATTTCAGCAAAATACAACACTGATCCACCTGTGTTTTCACATCCTTTGCTAAGACAATTTCTAAGAGGGATAAAGAATATCAAACCTCCCAGAAAACCACCAGTGCCTGCATGGGACCTCAACTTTGTGTTGGAAAAATTAACTCTTCCTCCTTTTAAACCAGCAGCATCTTCAGAATTGCAATTTCTTACCTGGAAAACAGTTTTCCTGTTGGCAATTACCTCAGCAAGAAGAGTTTCGGAGATACAGGCCCTCATGGCAGTACCTCCATTCCTCATTTTTCATCAGGACAGGGTTTCTTTAAGAACCAATCCTTCATTCATGCCAAAAGTGATATCCAGGGTGTCTCTAAATCAAGCAATTCACCTGCCTATTTTCTTCCCCAATCCTCAAAATAAAGGGGAAAAGCTGCTGCACACTTTGGACATAAACAGACAACTACGCTACTACTTGGACAGAACAAAGGCCAACAGAAAGTCTGACCAACTATTTGTAGCATACGCTCCTGGAGTGCAAGGAAAGGCAATTTCCAAACAAACAATTTCCAAATGGATTGGACATTGCATCAGATTCTATTATTCTTTCCATGGAAAGGGTGTGCCAGCCAATATCAGGCCACACTCCACCAGAGCTACAGCCACCTCCACAGCCTTCCTAAGAGGGGTGGCTACAAAGGACATTCTAGAAGCTGCTACATGGAGCTCCGTGCATACATTTTCCAAGCACTACAACCTGCCTTTATATTCCAGATCCCGAGCAGGCTTTGCTTCGGCAGTCCTGCAGGGCATTTTAGCTACACCATCCTTATCTTAGAGCCTACCACCCCCAGCTTGGCTATGGTATTCAACCCATATGTAAGGACTGCAGTTGCATTCTTGAAGGACATAGTACAGTTTTGTACCTACCATAAATGTAGATGTCCGATAGATATGCAACTGCAGTCAATTTCTCCCTCCTACCCCTCTGTGTATTGGGTCCACTTCCCTACTTTTATACTTAGCTGGGGATATCTGTTATGGTGTATCTGTTTATTACTATTGTGTATGTCTTGAAATTTTATTCAGTTCTAAATTTAGCCTTCCTTGGAGGGCACCTGGCATCTGGGGCAAGAAACACTGAGGAAGATGGCGTCGGCTGATGCTTTTATACCCCAGCCGCTCTGACGTCGGGGAGGAGGCGACATCAGCCGACGCCGGACCCAGACTTTGGAATCCGGCCAACCGAGGGCTGCCTGAGGCAGGACAACCCATATGTAAGGACTACAGTTGCATATCTATCGGACATCTACATTTATGGTAGGTACAAAACTGTACTTTGTCTCACACATGGTGGGCTTTGGTCATACACTTGTGAATGTACTGAGAAAATGATCCAACATTTGTTGATTTGCATTTACTTTTGTTCATTTAAACTTGCACATTATAATGGCCTCTAGTGAAGCACTAAATGTACTGACGAGAATTGTCTTTTGGCTAAGACTGGGTACTGTTATAAATGAAACACTGTATTTAGCTGAATTATTTGTATTAAGAGCAAACCTGCAATATTGTATTGGTGTTTAGCACTGCTGAACTATCTTTACACAGGAAAACAGTACACAGGAGCAAAGGCCAGATGTCCACTGTAGTTGACCTTTATGTGATCAAGTAAGCTGCAGTATTTGAGAGAATGAGGAATTTTATTTTCTCTGACCTCCCTCTTTCTGTGTCATTTTAGATTTGGGATACTGCAGGACAGGAACGATTTCAGTCGCTTGGTGTGGCATTCTACAGAGGAGCGGACTGTTGTGTGCTGGTATTTGATGTTACTTCACCAAACACATTTAAAACCCTTGACAGCTGGCGGGATGAGTTTCTTATTCAGGCCAGTCCGAGGGATCCAGAAAACTTCCCTTTTGTTGTGCTGGGAAACAAGATAGACTTAGAAAACAGACAGGTAAGGTGCATGTGTAAGTACTGGCTTTGCTAAATAGGGTAAAGTGTTAAACTTAATTGGATTTTGTATCCTTGCCCAAGAAGAAAAAGAAAAACAAAACATTGTGTGGTGCTGTGCTTTAACTTATTGATGTATTTTTAATAATTGTTGTAGGCCGGATTCTGCCTCCTCTCTGTGACCATCATACCCCAGTTCCCCTGTTAACAGAACATTTTCTGTTTCCCTCTAACCTCCTCCCCGTTGATCAGAAAGCACAGTGCAGTGACTGCTGTTGTGGACCCAGTGCTTTCTGCTCTTTTGCACACTAGTTCTGTTCAGCTAGTGTATGTGTGCACATATTTGACAGGCTTATGAGTCAAAAATGCCCTTCTCCAGGGTGGGTAAGCTAGTATCAGGCAGTTATTGCCATTCCTTCCTAAAAGGCTCCACTAGCATCTGGATTGCAGAGCAAATGCCTGCCATCTGGTATGATAGCAAGGGTTCCATTCCTCTTTCACATGCTAGTATCTTCATACTTCTGTATGAAAAATGGATGTTCTTCGTGTTTCACTTTTGCAGTCATCACATTTGGGTTATCCCTGCCAGGGTAGCCCTTGGCCAGCCTGAATACCAGAGACTTAGTATTTCTGTGCCAGTTGCTGTCGCTTGAGGACTGATGTCAGGTCATCAGTAGTATAATGTAAGGCAGCCAACGCAATTATATCCATCTTTCTTGCCATGGAGCCCGAAGCAGAAGCAGTTCTCATGAGTTCCGGTCGGCTGCTACCTGAGTTTTCGTCTACCAAATTGAATTTGAAGTCTTCTAAAGCTAAGTATCCTGTTGGGGATCCTTTTTTCTCGCACTAACCAATGTCAGAAAAAGTTAATTGTCTCAACTGTCTAAAACAAATACCATTCTGAGACTTCCCCTCTTAACGTTTCACTTGTTTAGGCCCAGACCACGACGTCCCTCGTCGCTTTTGTGCTTTGTTCAACACCAGAACGATCTGTCGTCAGGCCCTTATTGTAGCCAGATATTTTCACTTAATCCTCTACTTCCGATATGGCTTCGGTAAGCCATCGGACAGCAGATCTTTTGAAAAAACGTAAAGATAGACAGAGACAGAGACTGCACAGGTCCAGACCTACCGACGATGCTTCCGTTAAGCTAGTAATCAGTTCTCCGGTACTCAGTGAGGTGCTTTCGCTGACCCTTTTT
>NC_056739.1:1994539140-1994593680 GCF_019279795.1 Protopterus annectens
GAAAACTACTGCACATAAAAATGACTTTAGATGGCGAAAGAGTCTAGATGTCTTATTTTCAAAAGTAAAGTTTTACTATACTAAAATAAGGAAACATTCATTCATCGTCCAATACCCATTTTGTCATACTCAGGGTCATGAGAGAATTTTAACCTATCCTGGCAAACCATCAGTGCATGGCAGAAAAATAATCCTGGATTAGGAGTCAGTCCATCATAGGATACAAACACACACACCACCTATTAGCAATTTTTTTTACCAGGATTACCAGTTTACATACTGGAATGTCTCTGGAATCTGATTTAAAAGCAGAAACTCCAGCAAAAACCATGTAGATTTAAGGAAGATGTGCAGGCTCTACACTAAGGCACCCCATACTATTACTATTGCCATCTCTCTCGATTCAATGTTACACTCCCTGCCTTCTTTGGCACTCATGCCTGAATGTTGCAGATCTTCTCTCACACAATCCATCCACATCTTTGATGGATACCTGTGTTTCCTCTTACCTTCTTCCTGCCTATCCCAAATCTTCACCAGACTGTCTTCTGCTTTTCTGCATGTGCCCAAACCTGTTCTCTTTGATCGTTACAATGATTGTCATTCTTAATTTGTTATAGATATGAAAATAGCAGTATGCATTACTCTTCTATTCCCTAGCCTACTAACATCCCTATGTTAATGGTACATATGTTCAAAGGACATACTTTCATAAACTTGAGCAATCTTATAAGATAGATAAATCTGATGCTCTACCTGATCAAACTCATCACTGCAAATCAGTAAGGAAAAACAGCTTTGTTGAACTTCAACATAACACACTATTCTCCCAACAACTCCTCACACCATAACATACCATCTTGATAAATAACCTTGCCTTAGCTGTATCAAATTCATATTCCAAAAAGATTATGATTTTTCTAATGTAATAAACTCATCCTCTATAAATCAGTCAAAATGGTGAGACTCTTCTTATGCGAACTAGCAAAAATCTAGAATACTATTCCACTCAATATTACATCTATTAGCAACACTAGTCACTCCTCGTCTCCTCTTATATTCAGTCACCATCTTCCTTCATAGAGCAGAGCCTGCAGTCACTACATCTGACCTAGATATTGCAGGAGGTCTGCCACACGGCCCTACACCTACAAGTTTACTGAAATTTGTCATGCTTTAAAAGCCTGGGATCACTACATCTGACCTTGATATTACAAGAGCTCTGCTACAAGGCCCTACACCTACAAGTTTACTGAGAATTTTGTCATTGTTTAATAGCCTGCGGTCGCTACATCTGACCTCAATATTGCAAAAGCACTGCCACAACTTACACCTACACATTTACTGAAAATTTTGTCACTGTTTAATAACCTGAAGTCACTATATCTGAACTCAATATTGCAGGAGCTCCGCCACAAGGCCCTACACCTAGAAGTTTACTGAGAATTTTGTCATTGTTTAATGTAAGCATACTTATCGTGAAATACCTTGCTGTGTATTAACTTTAAGCAGTTACATATATGTCTGCTCTGTGACTGAAAATCTCTGTGAAACAGTCTATGCACTCTAGAACCTCTTACTAAGTTGGCTTAGCTTGCCTAGTAGACAATTTAGTTTATTTAGTCTCAAGAAATGACAAGACAACCTGTTTAACTTGCATCTCTTTGTTAATTGCATTGTTCTAGCTATAAACTGATTGTTCTGGGTTAGAAATTGACTTGAGGGTTGGAATATATTACTAGGTGTTGTAAATGTCAGTTGGTTGGACATTAACTCCCCTACACCTTGCATGAACTTTTATGGTTTCACACAACTAACAGCCCCACACATTATAGCAAGACATCAAATTCTCTATTAGACTGGAAGCTAGTATCAGACTCTAGCGCAAATACTCCAATAGGTACAACTGTCACACTCTCTCTGATCATTTCCCAAGTCTGTCCGACTAGACATCTCGCACAACCAGTTACACAGCATAGTTATAAAACAATAAGTAACCTTTCCAAGTTAACCTAGAAATGCTCACTACTAGTCTACCATCTATTAACTGGAACTTCCCAAAAATCTTCCCCTTAGAAGATGCTGTAATTGAATTCATTACGACTTTTCTAAATATCTTAAATAGCCTTGCATGTCCAAGAGGGAAGAGACCGAAAACAATGCAATTTGGCTATCCAGAGTAGAACGCTAATGCAGGACTGAGAAAAAGTATGGAAAGAATGGCAAAAACATAAAACCTCAATATCTTGAAAACTTCAGAATGCTTTGCAATTGTACTAAAATGCAAATGAATGAAGATCAAAAAATATACTATAATAATTTTCAGAATAATACTAAATACAAACAAAAAATTTTGGACATCCATTAAAGAAATCTTACATCCCAGGCCAAAAATTCAACCCAAACCTCTTTCCCCGATAACTTACCACTCAAAATTGCGATACAGTGCAAATCTTATTTTATAGATAGTACAGCATCTCTAACCAAGGATTTCTCAACTTCTAATACCAACCCTGCCCAACATCCACATATCACCACTCCCTTTTTCACTTACTTCCTTACTGCTAATTCTCTTCCCTGATTTCCTCTAAACATACCATAAGCCTGTTTTTTCCTCACTTCATATTGCAACTCCTTTTTGTATTAGACTAACTGAACTTTATTTTCTCTATGAACAGTCTAAACTTCTCTAAATAATAAATGATTGGTTAAGCATCAGATAAAGGTATATGACAATGTTTTTATATTATGTCGGATTTGCTATAATTTAAACTGCAGATGTTTTTGTTTTATTTTTGAAGATTGTAAATTTACTGTACTTAAAATATTTTGTAATAATTTGGAGCTTTTCTCCCTGGGACTCCACTGAAAATGGGCCTCTACCCAGTTGGACTTTCCCGGTAATCAAATAAATGAAGTAAATCTAAAGACACACCTGACAACAGCTTGGATCTGACAATACGTTAAATGACCTTCCTCACTTCTTCTAGTTAGTCTTAATCTAGCTATGCAGTAAACAGCTGGTAATTATAAAAACTGTACATTGCATTCTTTACATATCTTATCCTCTATATATATTCTATAGATCTACACAGATATATCATTCGCTGTGCACTTCTTTTCCTCTTTATTACTATTAACAATTCTACTATTTCTCATCTTCTTCATCATGCCTCTTACATAATCCAAGCAGTTAAACTGGTACATGTATTTCTTAGTCATGGTATATTGCTTGTTTATTTTACTTCATGTAAAAATGTCTAAACATTTGTTATGTTTTAAACTTACAATAACTTTATTCTTCCATCTCAATATAATGTACTTTAAATATATATCAAAGCTTTTCTCACCAGGTATCTATCCAAAAGGGTCTCTCAGAGCTCAGTCAGACATTATAAATAAATAAAAATTCTGCAAAGTACTGCATGAAACAGCAGCTTTTAAGCAAAGTACTGTAAAGCTAATGATTCCCACCACCATCTGTTAAAATGCACAGAGTTAAGTGAAGCATCGGTAAAAAGGAGTCAAAATGTTGTACTGGCTTTGGAAACCCAGGTGGTGCAAGCCCTTGGGTGCATAGTCCATAACTAACAAAAAAGTAGAGCTGTGTCACACTTGCAGAACTGATTATTGGGTCTTCCTATCATGCAGAAGCCCTCAAGTGGCCTGATTACCAGAGTCTTAACATTATCCCTAGCCAACAGATGTCCAAAGATAGAAGTCTGGAAGTCAGGGTATAAGAGGGGCATCCATAAGCACCATCTTCAGGTCTTTAGTAGTCTAATACATGAGGGTATCAATGGATGCCCTAAGACAGATGTCTGGAAGTCAGGGTATACGACGGGCTTCCGTCGGTGCCATCTTCAGGTCTTTCTAAGCAGTGAACAGTAGTTTAATGTATGAGCACCATTGTTACTCTTCCAAATGTCACGGTTTTCGTCAATAAGGGAAGATTCCAACCACTGGGTATTAGAAGTAGGGGATGATGTTGGATATGAAGTACCCACTGAAAAATCTTTCCCAGCTATGTGGTAGAGGTCAGCAGTTACAGGGACAGCAGGGGTGGGAATTTGTACTAAAACAGTGATCTACTCAAACATCTGCAATTATGTGTGTGACACAGATGTATTATGTTCTTCATAGTCAATGTTGCAGTACTGATTCTTGGGAAGACTATCAAAGCTACAAACTTGATGGCAGGCTGTCTTGGTGGCCCCTGAGAAAGCAGGCTCTATAGGATAGCAGTAGCAAAACCTGCCCTAGCCCTAGAAGCATTGGCTAAATGATAATACTTAGTACAAGTGTAGAAAGATGTCCAATTGGACACCTTTAAGGAAGACAGTGATGGCTGCCACTGTGTCTGGTGGCGTGAGCCTTGACATAGGCCAATAATAGCTTACCATGATGGGTATTGCAGAAAGTGATGCAACTAGCTATCCATTTAGAAACATTCTGTTTGGAGATGTATCTACCTTTTCCCTTTTAGAAAGGCCAAAAGTAGCTAATCTGCTCTATTTAGGAACTTTACCCTGTTCAGGTAATATCTGATCTGTCGGTGTACATCCAGGGAATGCTGGATATGCTTAGCTTTATTCTGTGGATTTGGAAAGAACACCTGCAAGTGAACAGCTTGATTCAAGGACAGTTCTGATACTACTTTGGGTATAGACACAGGTTAGTTCTTAGGGTTAACCAAGGGTTCTGTGTACATCAGGGCTTGTAGCACCACCTGGCTGATGTGATGGCTATCAGTAGACTGGTCTTCCAAGTGACCATCTTTAGAGAAGCAGAAGCTACTGGGCTCAAATGGTGGTAATGCAAGTTTTTCTAATACACAGCTTAAATCCCAGGTAGGGTCAGGGTTTTTCTAGGGAGGCCTTAACATGTATGACCCCTTTTAGGAATAGTTTCAGGTGGGGATGAGAACAGATGGGGGGGGGCAAGTAAGACAGGTACACATGGGCCTAAGTATGCACTTTAATAATGGATTAAGAAAAGCCCTCGTGAAATAATCATGAAAGGTATCCCAGCACTAGATTTATGTCATTATGAGGAAGACTAATGTCTTTCTTGCACCAAAAAGAAAACATTTTCCATTTGGATATGTATGAGAAGTATGATTTTCTTGTATTTATTTTTCTTGTCTCTCTCAGGGTAGAAGGCAGAAGTCTGCATTATTTGGGTGGTAAGTATGAATGACAGAGCCCTTCAGCAGAGTGTGGAAGAATGTAATATCGCCCATCACTCAAAGTCAAGGACAGAGGGAACCAATGTTGCCTTGCCCAGAAGGGGGCTATGAGTATCATGCTAAGCCTGTCTGACTTCACTTTCATCAGTGCCCCTGAGAATCGGGAGTAGCAGCAGAAAGGCAAAGAAAGAAGTCTATTGATTTGAAAGAGAAGGCGTCATCTCTCCATGTCCTTGTCTGCTGGGTTCTGGAGCAGAACATCTGCCTGCTCGGATGAGAGGTGGAAAGGTCTATACAGGCGTGACCCTACTGATGGGTGAGGTCCAGGAAAATCTCTCTTTTCAGCATCCATTCATTGATTTCCCTGCTCAATGTCAGTTAGGGTTTTGTCCTAACCCGGGATGTTGGATACTATGACTATCAGTTGGAATTCCTGTGCCAGCAGCCAAAACATTGCAAGACTGTACAGAGGATAAGAATGGGTTCTTCCTTACTTGTTTATGTACTTTATAACCGTGGTGATGTCTGTTCAAATCTGCATTGTTTCTAAGTACTGGTTGTACTAAAAGAATATGATGGCTAGAAAGACTACTAGCATCTCTTTCTGTTTATGTGTAGCTTTCTTTGTTCTGGAGTCTAGGTGCCTTACATCTTCAGGGGATCTCGTCTGCATCTGGCATGAAGAAATTTGCCCCTGGATTTTGCAAGAAGTCTTTCTATCACAGCAGTTCCCTGCAAGCAGGGGATAAGAGGCACTAGGGTTTTCCAGGGGTTGAGAATGTTATTCCCAAATGTTTTTTAGGAACCGCTGGGAGTTCTCACATGCAGTTTTGCTAGGGGATCCATTAAACTATAGGACACCATGTATACAATGGCCCTTATGTATTCCCTTGCACACAATGTCTGCTTTGATAGTAGGTTGAGCGGATAGCCTGTGAGGTAGGAAACCTTTGCCTGAGGTATGAAGGCTTTTTGTTGCAATGAATATTGGTGCACCCTGAAAAAGAATTCTCACCTGGGGCTGAATTTGTAACTTGCAGAGTGAGTGGGAGGCCTACTTTATGGAAGCAGTCCATAGTGATTTGTAAGGCTACTTGGACTTCTGGAATGGATTTTCTTTGCATGAGGTAGTCATCCATAAAAAAGAAAATAAGCACCCCTAAGGATCTGCAATGGGAGAGAAGTGGAGCTAAATATTTAGTGAAAATTCCAGGAGCAGTGGATAAGCCAAATGGTAAAGCACAAAACTGGTAATATAATCCTGCTGCCACAAACTAGAGTTATGTCCTGTGCTCCTTTGAAATAGAGACATGGGGATAGATAGGCATCCTTCAGGTCTAACATGCCCATATAAGCCCATTAAAAGATCATGGGTAGCAGTTTCTGAAAGGTTAGCGTTTTGGGACATACAGGAAATCATCTCCAGGTGTCTTCCTTTCTTGGAACAGGAAAGATTCTTGAGTAAAAGCCTGTGCCTTCTTCCCCTGAAGGAAATGGACGAATGAACTCTTGCTCTAAAAGATCTAGCAAGATGGAAGGGAGAAGAACCCTCTTATTCTTTTGGGGATTTTGGCGTCCCTACTAAGGGTGGCCTTTCCCTGAATTAAATGGAATACCCCTTTTCTATAATGTAAAGGATCCATTGGTCTCCAGTGAGAAATTTCCATGGCTGTCAGAAAGAGAAGTCTCCCCTCTAGAGGTGTGGGGTGCAATTGGGTATGGGGGGCTGTGCATAGTCACAGCTGTTTCCTGGGGGGATACGGTCCTTGGAACCCTAGGTCAATGGTGCTGATCAGGTTGCCACCTCCTAGACTGTTGGTGTGTGTCTGTTCTGGAAGGCCTCCCCTTGTCTTGCCTAGGAGGGAAAAGTTCAAGGTTTAGAAGGTTAATTTCTATTATATGTAGGACTGGGAAATAGACATAACTCTTTCACATGCTTTATTTGTTTTCCCCTTTTTGCCCAACTTCTCAAAATTTTTTTTTTTTTTTTTTTACAGGAGGGCCAAAAAGGACTTCCTTATCCAGGAGTTCAGCATTTACCTGGTCAGACAGTGGCTCAGTCCTCAGCTATGCATGTCTATGAGCAACAGAACCTATAGCAGCTGCATTACAAGATGCAGCCAGTGCACTGCAACCACAGTAGTGTGTCTGCAGACCTGCTGTACTGATCACACTGTATCCTGTACGTCTCCTCTGTAAGGCTTTGTCAGTACTGGCCTCTGTTTTAGAGATAATTTGCTCTGTTAGAGACTTTAAATATTTTCAACATGTGGAAATGATGATTAAGGGCCTTCATACAGAAGCTAAAACTACACACCTTCTTTCCAACTCTATCCAGTAGTCTACTCTCTGTCATTTGGAAAAAAAGAGCATCTAGCTGTACCATTGGAACCCTTCTGGAGGATTCAGTAGATACCACTGAAGGATCAGCTTATGGAATTTTGTAGAGATGCTTGTGAGTATCACGCACTCTATAGAAATGATATGGTTTTCATGGGGCAGGTGACAGACAGTCTGGCTGCAGACAGATGTCTTCAAAGATCTCATCAAGCACTACATGAACTGGAGGAACAGCCAGTGGTCTGAGGAATAGCAGACTTAGAAATTCTCTATAACGGGTTTAGGTCTGAGAGAATTCCTTGCTCTCCCAATTAAAAGCCGCCTCCATCTTATGCAGAGTATCCCCAAAGGATAAGTTCTGGAGAAGAAGAGAGGGTGTCATCTGAAGAGTTAGAACAGGTGAATTCTTCCTTATGCTCAGAACCTCAAAAAAGTCAGAATCATCTTAAACAGAAACTATCCACCTTTTACTGGGAGAAACTTCAGGGATACACAGCTGTCTAAAGGCTATGAATTCCTTTTCTAGCTTCAGGTGGTCCTGTACTTCAACCTGGGCTGTAGCAGCTGAGGATTGTGTTGTTGGTTAAGGTAAGCTGACTGGTCTCTTAGGCATCTGTTTAGAAAAAGGAAGGACTGGGAAAGTGGTCAGCTGATCACAACATTGGTTCACGTTACTAAAGTTTAGTCATAACAGACAGTTGAAGAATTTTCTCTCTTTAAACAGCACACAAGTTTCAGAAGCTGAAGTGTGTGGAGGGGCTTCGGACTCAAACTGACAAAAGCATTGGAGTAGTCATATCAAGACTGGTCTGCTGCCACAAACACTTCCTGAGAGGTTGAGCCAAGGACTTGGGCCTAGCAGACCACGGGGGCTGCAAATGCGCTTCACCTGAGGGAAGGCGACTTTAATGTGGAAACTGAAGCTTCACCGGTATCCAGGTCCTTTTCCTTTAACTTTTTGTCCTTGCATTTCTTGAACGAGATAGCGTGCAAAGCCAAGTAATGAGATGAACCATAGGGAACAGTCTCTCATAACTCCATGTGGGCTGCAAGGACTTTGTCCCTCTGCATGACTGTCTTAGATGAAAACCTAGTACAATCTTGGCAACTAGAAATATTGTGATGAGGATCCAGACAAAAGGAATGAAAATCTCTATGCGTGACATTTTTCCCACACTTTAAGCAGTTATTGACCTTTATAAACATTACTCAGAAGATAAAATTCCCAAACAGGGTACTTATCCTGAAACCAGGAATAAATAACTGTGTAGGAAAACAAGCTGACTGATGGACTGTAAGCATCTGTTTAAAAAAGAAAAGTAGCAGCACACCAGACGGCACAGCTAGAAAGAATTGAAAATGATGCCAACGGATGCCCCTCCTATACCAAGACGTCCATTGGTTAGGGATGCTGTAAAGATTTTGGAAAATGGGCAGGTTGTGGGCTTCAGCATGGCAGAAAAACTCATGAATCAGTTCTATAACACTGACTGCTAAGAACATCTCTCTCCTTAATAATTAGTACTCGAGAGTTGTTCGCATTTTACAGACACGAGTGTTCAATTGTTCAATTGTTGAACATCTCCTTTCAGTGATACTCATCTTTTACACTTATGTAACAGACTGGGTGGTTATATCTCTCAATCCTGTGTGATAATACTGCTTTAATGCTAACTTTAGAGGCATTCATGAATGCCATGAACTGCTTGGGGAAGTCCAGGGCCAGCAAGACAGGATCAGTGTATGGGATTTCTTTCTACATCTGGAATGCATGGTTGGTTACCCCTGTCTGCTTAACAGTTCGCTTTCTACCTTGTTTAGGTAAGTTGAGGGGCAAACTAGAATGTCACAGTTCAGGATAAACTTGTATTAGTAGTCAGTCAACCCTAATAATTCCCTGACTTGTCTTTTGCTAGTGGATATGGGCCAACTATATACAACTCCTACTTTCTCTGTCTATGGCTTTATCCCTTTTCCCGTCACACAGCCTAAATACCATGTTTTGGCCATGTCCAATTTACACTTAGCTGGACTGGCTGTTAAACCAGCTTGATGCAGAGAGGTTAGGATGACGACTTAGACCTTAGAAAGATGACTTTCCCAATTTTCAGGAAAAAAACTAACTATATTGTCAAGGTAAGCTGCTGCATCAAACCTGATGTGAAATCAAAGAAATCAGTCCAAAAATCCCTGAATCACTGGAGCCCCATAAAGGCTAAACTGCATAATCTTACAGTGACAAAAAGCCATCGGGTGTGAAGACCACTGCTTTCTCCTTGGTCAGTGAAGTGAAAGGGAATTGCCAATAATCCCTAGCCAAATTCAAAGCAGGAGGAAAACTGGATTTGCCCAATTTTTCAACCATATGATCCACCATATGCATGAGGTAGGATTTGAATTTAGGGATACTATTCAGTCTACAGTCATTACAAAATCTCATAGTACCACCAGGAGTGGGAATCAGTATAATATGTCTGTTTTAATTACTCAAGAGTTTTCTATATCAAGCTTAAGCATTTTCTGTATCTTTTCTTTAATGCCATGTGCTGGAACTATCAGATATGGTTTCAGATTTACTTTTTCACCAGAGAAAGTCTCAGTGTTGTGCTGGATTAACTTAGGTCGCCTGACAATTCTGAAAATATGTCACTCTTCCAGAGAACAGATCATTTATAGTGCAGTTGTGTACACTTACCATACATGTAGATGTTAGAGTGTATTCACTGTTGCAGTCATCACATTTGGGTTATCTGTCTGGGGGTAGCCCTCAGCCGGCCTGGAGATCAGAGTCTTCGGATTTCTGCCCCAGATATCAGGTGCCCCCCAACAGGGGGCAATTATATGGTATGGCACACCCCCATCAAAAAGCAAATACACCAGAAAAAATAAATATACCTAACAAGAAGGAAAGGTAGAGCCAAGAGAAGACAGGGGGCTGGAGGGAGGGTAACCAGGACTGCAACAGTGAATACACTCGAACATCTACATTTATGGTAAGTGTACACAACTGTACTATGTTCTTCATGTTTCACTGTTGCAGTCATCACATTTTGGTTGATTCCCAAAGCTAAGGAAGGGAGGAGGAAATTAAAGAGCATTAGGGCCAGCTATTAAGCCCTGCAAGACTGCAGTGGCAAATCCAGCTCTGGATTTAGAATAGATAGGCATGTGGTAATGCTTGGTGAAGGTATGTACAGAGCTCCAGGCAGCAGCTTATAGGATGTCCCTGGTAGGACTCCTCTGAGAAAATCAGCAGAGGAAGATGCAGCCCTGGTGGAATGTGATCTTACACACTGTGGGGTAGGTTTTCCATGGTGCTTGTAGCAGAAATGAATGCAATGGGCTATCCATTTGGAAATGGTTTGCTTTGAAATGGCCTTCCCCTCTGCCCCTGCAGCAAAGCCAACTAGCAGCCGTTCTGATTTTCTGAGAGGCTTAGTCCTGTCCAAATAAAATGTAAGTTGTCTGTGCACATCCAGAGTGTGCAGTATTTGTTCCCCTTTGTTTTGTGGGGAAGGGAAAAAAAGTAGGCAAATGAATGAACTGATTTAGGGCCACACTAGACACCACCTTGGGCATAAAGGAAGGATTAGTCCTGAGGGCTGAGGGAAACCCTGTCCGCATGGAAGACAATGAAGGGTTCCACTGCCATGAGGGCCTATAATTCAGACACTCTTCTTGATGAAGTGATGGCTAGAAGGAAGGCTGCTTTCCAAGAAAGGAATTTCAACTCTGCTGTTGCAGCTGGCTCAAAAAGGGGGGGGGGTGAGCTTTTGCAATACAAAGTTAAGGTCCCAGGCTAGGGTGGGAGCTCTCCTGGGAGGTCTTAAATTTTTGGCCTCTCTAAGGAATTGTTTTAGCAAAAGGTGAGATAAGAGGGATGGCTCAGTATTATAATGTGCTGAAATGGCAGAGGCATGAATTTTAATTGACGAGAAGGATAGGCCCTTGTGGAGCATTTCTGTTAAGTACTCTAGAAAATGAGGTAAGCTGGGCACCATTGTGCCCATGCCCTGAGCCTGGCTCCAGGAACAGTATCTTTTTCTCTTTTCAGCATAGGATTTTCTAGTACTAGGCCTCCTTGCCTCCAGAATGACATCCAGCACCTGCTTACTGAGGGATGCTAGAGGAGAGCTCAAGGAATTAGCCAGGCTGCAAGGTTCAGGGTTTGAAGCGGAGGGTGCAGAATCTGGCCCGCCTGCTGGGACAGCAGGGAAGGGGACTGAGGCAGGTGCCATGGTTGCAGCAGTGTCATACTGCACAAGAGGGGGTACCAGTGCTTGCGTGGCCAGTCTGGTGCAATCAGTATTGTCCTTGGCTTTCCCCGTTTGATCTTTAGTAGAACCTTCGGGAGGAGACGCAGAGGGGGAAAGGCATAAACAGAGTGGCTTTCACAGGTAAAGGACAGGGCATCCACTTTCCAAGCTTGACTGTGGGGAGTTCTTGTGCAGAACTTGTTCAATTGGTAGTTCTGAGGGGAGGCAAACAAGTCTACCTCTGGAGTCCCCCATTTGTTCCTCAAGGAGGTTGAATATTTTGGGTTCTAGTTTCCATTTGTGTGGGTCCATGAGATTTCTGCTTAAGTCGATTTCCAGTGAATTTAGTTTGCCTGGCAGGAATTGAGCTTGTAGGTGTACTTGGTAGCTCAAAGCTGTGTTCCAAAGAGCCATGGCTAGTCTGCAGAGAGGGTACGAGTGGGTTCCCCCGTACTTGTTTATGTACCACATAACTGTGGTGTTGTCTGTCTTTACTAATAGTTGTCCTGGAAGAATACGGGCTTTGAAGGCTGTCAGAGCATTCTGTACAGCTAACATTTCTTTTTGATTGATATGCAGGTGCATCTGTCTCTGGTTCCATTTGCCCTGAATGCATTGCCCAGCTGTGTGAGCCCCCCATGCATAGTCTGATGCATCTGTTAGGGTTTGGGTGGCAGGGGGTAGAGAGAAAGGGAATCCCTTGTTATGGTGGCAGTCCTCTGCCCACCAAAGGAACTCTGTCTTCATACAAGGAATGATAGAAATCATGGTTTCCAGGTCCTGAGAATGTTGACACCATAGGCTTTTTAGATACCATTGGAGTTTCCTCATATGCAGTCTTGCATGTGGAATTAGTAGAATGCAAGAGGCCATGAACCCCGGGGCTTGCAGTATTTTCCTTGCAGATAAATGGGGTTTTGTGGTCAATAGTTTGAAGTAGGTTGTCAAATAAACTTGTTTCTCCAGAGTGAGGAATGCCATCTGGGAAGTTGTGTTTAAGCTTGCTCCCAGGAATACAATCTGTTGGGCAGGGTACTAGGTGAGATTTCTTTTCGTTGATGGTGTACTCCAGTGAGGTTAGAGGTTTTACGAATGCCAGGTGTTGTAATAGCAAGTCCTGGCTTTCTGCCTGAATCAATCGTCCAAGTATGGGTAAATTTGAATATTTCTCTGCCTGCAAAATGCAATGGCTGGAGCTAGACACTTTGTGAATACCCTGGGCGCAGTAGATAAGCCAAAGGGAAGTGCAAGAACTGATAGTGCATGGAGCCTGCCCTGAAGCGTAGGCATTTCCTGCAAGATTCCCTTATTGGGATGTGCAGGTCAGCTTCCTTTAAGTCTAGGGTTGCCAGCCAGGCATCCTTGGCTAGCATAGAAAGAAGCTGTTGAAGAGTTAACATTTTGAATTTTGGAACTACTAGAAAGGTGTTGAGAACAGAGGTGTCCAGGATAGGATGGCAGGAGTTGTTTTTTTCTGGGTACCAGAAAAAGTCTTTAATAAAAACCTTGTCTCCTTTGTTCTGCTGGGACTGGTTGAATAGCCCTGATACTGAGAAGAGAGAGAACCTGCTGTTGGGCCTCTGCCCATTGATTTGGGGGTAGGTCTGGACAACCATTTGGGGTTGGTAGTGTGTGGAAGTGGAATCTGTATCCTTGGGAAACTATGTTCAGAACTCATTTGTCCTGGGTAATGAGGTCCCAGTTTTTTGCATCCAGGGCAAGCTTTCCTCCTGAGGGAGCAGGTAGTTGAGCAGGGCTTGGAAGGGTTAAGTCATTGTGCCATTTTTCTGTAGGGGGTGGCTTACTACTCTCTGCTTTGTAAGTGGGAGCCCCCCACTGCTTAGGACTGTGTGTAGCCTGAGACTGTAGCCTAGGTGGTCTTCTGTTCCTGGGTTGGGACTGGAAAGGACCAGTTCTTTGAAGGCCAATGCCTACTGAATCAGGGAGGCTGTACTTGTAGGAAATCTTTAACAGTTTGCATGGATTTAGCTTTTTCCTCCATCCTTTTGAGGACTTCTGCTTTGTTGCTAAAAAGGCGGTCTTGGTACAAGGGAGCATCCAGTAATTTAGCTTTAACATGATCTGGCAAGTTTTGTTCCTTAAGCCAAGCATGCCTTCTAAGTACAGACCCAGTGATAGCAGCCCTGCAAGATGCTTCTAAAGCGTCAAAACCACGTTGCAAAGTATGTTCTGCAGAAAGCATTAAATCTTGCAATTCTTGGTGTTCAGCACGGTCAGGAATCAACATAATTTTCTGTTTAAGTAGTCCCATAATATGCTGCTGATACTTTAACATGTGAAACTGGCAATTTAAAGCCCTAATGGTCAAAGCAGCAGAAATGTATACCTTCTTAACCCATCTGTCGAAGGCTCTAGAATCTCTATCAGAAAGGGTAGGATTTTTGGCAGCAGTAGCCTTAATGCCTTTTGGTCCTTGGGAAATGGTGTCTGGATCCGCAGAAGTATTCTTGAAGAGGAACTTGTGAGAGTTAAGTACTCTGTAGTACCTATCAGGTTTACTGGGAGCTGGAGGTAAAGTGTCTGGGGTAAGGCTAGATTCCAAGAAACCATCATCTACAATGTCCAGAACAGGAGGGATAGCTAAAGGCCTGTGTTGAGGCAGGAGTAAGAATTCCTCAAGTCTCTTTTTGGACTGAGTAATCCTGCCTTTCCCAGCGGAAATACTCCCTAAGAGTATGCAAGGTTTCACCAAAAAGAATGATCTTCTGGAGGAGAAGCAGAGGGAATGGAATCCTCTGCATCAGAATCCTCATAAGTAGATAAGGGCAAATCCTGGTAATCAGAAGGAGCAGAAATATCAGATTCCTGATCAGAAGAATCAGAAGAAATTCAGTTCTAGGTCTCTTACAAGGGGAAAGCTGGCTTCCCCTAATTAAGGTAATAAGGTCTTCAGCCATTCTAAGCATTTGTTTTTGAGGCATATGGGCCTGAGCCTGCAGTTTGGTAGTCTGTTTTCTAGGCGTAATGCGAGTTTTTGGCCTGAGGGATTCGGAACTTCTGGATGGAAACAATGGCGCCGGTTTAATATGAATGTCTGTAGGCCTGAATACACCCTCAGAAGCCGGTGCCTGCACAGCAGCTCCGGACCCATCCAAAGTAGAGATATCCGCAGGTTCCATAGTCTTAGCATCTCATGGCATACCGGACCCCGAACGGGTCTCAGTAGAGACCTGCGAATCTAAAGTAGCGGTTATCAGGGGCTGCGAAAGCACCTCACTGAGTACTGGAGGACTGGCAACTTGCTTAACAGTTTTGGACCTATGCTGTCTGTCTTCATCCTTACGTTTTTCGGAAGATCTATAGTCGTATGGCTTAATGAAGCCATTTCGGAGTACTGAGATAGGTACGAAAGTAATTGGCTGCAAAAATAGCCTGATTATGAATAGTTCAGGGGTTGAACAAGGCACAAAACCGACAGAGAGGGATGTCGTGGTCTGGGCCTAAATAGGGGATGCATTAAGAATGAAAATCTCTATGAGGTATTTGCTTTCCACAGGCAAGACAATTGTTAACTTTTACTGACATCGGTTGGAGCAAGAAAAAGGATCCCCAACGGGGTACTTATCTTTTTTGAACACTTCGGGTCTGAAACTCGAAAACGAAAATTTCCGGAGACGGCCGACCGGCACTTGCAAACTGCTTCTGCTTTGGGCACCACACGGCAAGAAAGACTGATGTAATTGCGTTGGCTGCATGTTTTATACCCCTGACAACCTGACGTCATGGAAGGAGAGACAGCATCTGATGCAGAAATCCTGAAGACTCTGCTATTCAGGCCGGCTGAGGGCTACCTGCAGGCAGATGACCCAAATGTGATGACTGCAACAGTGAAACACGAAGAACATCTGCATGTATCTGGGCTACTGACAAGCTCTCACTTATCTTTACTTCAAAATATGTCATGAGCTTTTTAACCTTTAATGCAAACGTATTTAGTACAGAAACATAAGTTTTTCTCCACCACTTCAAAACATTTAAGTGATAACTACTCTTCTTTGGTCTAGTTTATCTCACTTTGTAAATGTATTTCACCTACTTTTTATACCACTTGGCAATTAATTTATTCTTAGCAGTGGGCACCATTACAGGAAGTATGTCCCCTTTCTTAAACTCTCTAAATTAAGCTTTTCTGTTGTATGCTCTTCCCGCATACTCTCCGACAACAGGCATTACAGCTGATGTCCTTAGTTGACCAGTTATCAATTCATGAGTTAAATTACACACAATGCTACTGGGTATAGCACTTTACCTAGAAACTTTTACAGCACTTTTTGGGATATAGAATATGCTTTCTTATTCCCATGCATGAATATCATTTCAATTTTACTTACCAGCAGTTTTTGTTATTGCATACATACTGAGTTTTAACAAGCATAACCATACCTTCTTCTCACTTTAGCACAGTATCCAAAAATAATACCATTATATCAACTGTCAATCACACTAAAAGTACAGTTTTGTACCTACCATAAATGTAGATGTTCGAGGATCCCCATTGCTGCAGTCCTTACTATTGGGTATAGTCCGCGTCCAGTCGGCCCGAATACCAGAGTATAAGGCTGACGTCGGTCAGGGCGCATTAGACTGACGTCAGTACGTCAGGGTACTAATGCGCATGACCGACGTCATATCCTCAGTCTTTTCTTGCCCCAGATGTCAGAAGACCCTAAAAAGACGAGGCCCAAAATACCTGCACCAAAAATATGTACAATATATACAAGAATATATACAAAAATATAAGCATGTAACCTCACCTACACAACCACCCCTAAACACAGAGGGAAGGAGGGAGGGTAAATTGGACTGCAGCAATGGGGATCCTCGAACATCTACATTTATGGTAGGTACAAAACTGTACTATGTTCTTCGTTCCCCATTGCTGCAGTCCTTACTATTGGGTAGAATCCCAAAGCAGAGGAAAGGGAGGCTGGCAAATCATAAAGAAGCAGGAGCTGACAACATGCCTTGCAAAACAGCTGTGGCAAAACCAGCCCTAGACAGAGTAGATAGGAAGGTGATAATGCTTAGAGAAAGTATGCACTGAACTCCAAGTAGCTGCTTCCAAAATATCCTTAGTTGCCACCCCCCTTAGAAATGCTGTTGAAGTGGCAGTAGCCCTAGTGGAATGAGGCCTAATCCCAGCTGGAATCTCCTTGCCATGATGGGAATAACAAAATGCAATGCAAAAGCCAATCCACCTAGAAATAGTTTGTTTTGACACAGGCTTGCCCTGTGAACTCAAAGCAAAAGAAACAAACAACTGCTGAGACTGCCTGAAATCCTTGGTCCTGCTTAAATAATAGCAATTGCCTGTGTACATCTAAAGTGTGCAAAATCTTTTCCCCTTTATTTTGGGGTCTGCATAAAAGTAGGCAAATGAATAGTTTGGTTTAAAGCCACACTAGAAACCACCTTAGGCATAAAGGAAGGATTAGTACGTAATGATACCCTATCCTTATGGAAAATCAAAATGGCTCTACTGCCATAAGGGCCTGCAACTCAGACACCCTTCTTGCAGAAGTAATAGCCAACAGAAAAGCAGTCTTCCATGACAAGTATTTCAATTCAGCAGTAGCCGCAGGCTCAAAAGGTTGTAGAGTAAGTTTTTCCAACACAAAATTGAGATCCCAAGCAGGAGTAGGAGCTCTATTGGGGGTCTTATATTCTTTGCCCCTCTAAGAAACTGCTTGAACAAAGGATGCGAAAACAATGGTGGGTCACAATCATAGTGAGCTGAAATTGCTGCAGCATGAATCTTAATGGAAGAGAAGGACAAACCTTTGTCCAATAATTCAGTAAGATATTGAAGAGCCACACTCAAATTAGGCTCAGAAACCTGCAAATTCTTTGCTGTACTCCAAAATAAAAATCTCTTCCATTTTTCTGCGTACACTTTCCTTGTACTAGGTCTTCTAGCTTCCATAATCACATTTAAAACTTGTTGAGGAAGTTGAGACCTGCTGTGTTTCAACACAGAATATGCCAGGCTGTTAGATGAAGAGAGTGAAGCTTGACATTGAGCAGATGACCATCCTTCTGAGATAACAGATGAGGAATCAGAGGTAAAGGCCATGGAGGCTTCCTTACCAGACTCCGTAGTAGTGGGTACCAGTGTTGCGAGGCCAATCTGGAGCTATCAAAATCATCCTTGGCCTGTCTTGTCTGACCTTTAATAGTACCTTTGGAAGAAGAGGCAGAGGAGGAAAGGCATACACATGAAGGTTTTTCCAACTGAAAGACAGAGCATCCACTTTCCAAGCTGTGTGATGAAACCCTTTGTGCAATACTGTGGCAGCTGGTGGTTTAGTGGAGAAGCGAACAGATCTATGTCTGGAGTTCCCCATGACACTGTCAATTTTGAAATACATGAAGATCCAGTTTCCACTGTGGGGATCCATGATTTGTCTGCTTAACACATCTGCTAAGGAGTTCTGTGCTCGGCAGAAACCTTGCCTGAAGAGTTAGTTGCAAGCTTAGCGCAGTCTCCCATAAAATCATTGCTTGCCTGCATAGAGGATAAGAATGTGTTCCCCCTTGCTTGTTGATGTACCACCTGACAGTTGTGTTGTCTGTTAGAATCAACACCTGCCCTGGAAGAAGTAACTCCTTGAAAGCCATTAATGCAAACTGGACTGCTAACATCTCCTTCATGTTGATATGTAGATGCTGTAGTCTGGCAGGCCACTTGTCTTGTATCCACTTTCCATTTAGATGAGCTCCCCAAGCAAAGTCCGAGGCATCTGTCGTTAAAATCTGACTCGCCTCTGGCCGGGTCACAGAGAGTCCCTTGTTTAGGTGACATTCCTGAGCCCACCACAAAAATTCTTTTTGAAGGCAAGGTATTATTTGAATGACAGTGTCCAAATCCTGGCAGTGCTGTGTCCATACATTTTTGAGATACCATTGTAACTTCCTCATATGCAGTTTGGCATTGGGAAGCACCAGAATACAAGATGCCATGAACCCTAATGCTTGAAGGACTGTCCTTGCAGTCAGCACGGACTGATGAGATAGTTGATGGAAGTAAAGTGACAGACTCTTTTGTTTGTCCGGGGTTAAAAAGGCCATCTGGGCTGCTGTATTCAGTCTCACACCCAGAAAGCACATGTCTTGAGAGGGTACTAGACTGGACTTTATTTCGTTCACAGAAAACCCTAGGCATCTTAGCACTGCTATAACATATTCCAGATGCTGTAGAAGGTCTTCCTTTTCTTGAGCCAGAATCAGGCAGTCGTCCAAGTAAGGATAGATTTGAATTCCTTGAAGCCGGAAGTAAGCTATCACTGGAGCCAGAACCTTTGTGAATACTCTGGGCAGTAGATAAGCCAAAGGGCAATGCAGAGAACTGATAATGAAAATTTCCAGCTCGAAACCGCAGATACTTCCTGCAACTTAGCCTTATAGGCACATGAAGGTAAGCTTCCTTGAGATCTAAAGTTACCATCCAGTGATCTTTGCCCAGCAGAGGTAAAAGCTGTTGTAACGTCAACATCTTGAACTTGGGAATGTCCAGAAAAGTGTTGAGGAGAGATAAATCCAAAATTGGTCTCCACGTGTTCCCCTTCTTTGGTACTAGGAACAGGCGAGAATAAAATCCTAGGCCCCTTTCTGATACAGGGACTGGCTGAATGGCCCCTATCTGGAGTAACTGAGAAACTTGCTTGTGAGCCTCTTTTCTTTGTGGAGGAGGAGCGTCTGGCATGCCTTTGAAAGGGGGCATTGTATGGAAATAAAATCTGTAACCGTGGTGAATGATATCCAACACCCATTTGTCTTGAGTAATTAAATCCCAATTTTCATTGAAAAGAGACAGTCTTCCTCCCAAAGGAGCTGCCAGACGAGAATCTACTGGCAGCTGAAAAGACAGGTCATTGGGTCTGTTTACGAAAGGACTGACCCTGCCCTCACCAGAAGTCTGAGCAGGTGAACTCCCTGTTCTAGGCCTAAAGAACCTTGAGCCCTGCCCCTACCACGTCTAGACCTACCCCTAGACTGGGAATCATAAGCAGGATATGTCCACCCCTTAGCAGGCCAATTTCTACTAAACTTGGTGGCTGCACCTGCAAAAATCTTTAACAGTTTGCATAGACTTAGCTTTGTCCTCCATTTTCTTTAAAACTGCTTCCACAGGCGATCCAAACAACACATCAGACTGTAAAGGAGCATCCAAAATCCTTGTCTTAACATGCTCAGCTAAATTCTGATCCTTCAACCAGGCATGCCTGCGAAGAACAGAACTAGTAGCAGCCACCCTCGAGGAGGCCTGTACAGCCTCAAAACCACATTGCAAAGAATGCTTACCCACTTGTTCAGACACATGAACCAAATCCAGCAACTCTTTACACTCAATACCTTCCGCCAAAGCATCCACCTTAGATCTTAATTGTGAAAGGAGATAATTCTGATATTTTAGCATGTGAAACTGACAATTCAACGCTCTCATGGCTAGAGTGGAAGAAGTATACACTTTCTTTCCCCACCTATCCAAAGCCCTTGCCTCTATCAGTGGGAACAGGATTTTTAACCACAGAAGCCTTAACACCTTTAGGCCCTTGAGAAATAGTTTCTGGGTCTGCCCTAGGACTCTTAAACAAATACTTATGAGCTTCGGGCACCCTATAATACCTATCAGGCTTAACAGGAGCAGGAGGCAAAGAGTCAGGGTTCAGGGAAGCCTCTGCAAAAACATCTTCCACCACATTCAACACAGGAGGAATAGCTAAGGGCCTATGCTGGGGTAGAAACAAGAATTCCCTAAGCCTTTTCCTGGAATCAGAGTAATCCTGGCCTTCCCATTTAAAGTGCTCCCTCATGGAATGCAAAGTCTCTGAAAATGAGAAATCCTCAGGAGGAGAAGCTGTAGGAGTGGAATCATCCACATCAGAATCAGAATAAGTAGGATACTCCTGCAAGTCTTCCGCCGAAGACTCTGAAGCCTCTGAACACTGTTCAAAACTATCAAACTCGGTTCCACCCTAGGCCTCTTATCAGGCGGGGCATAGAACCTCTAATCATAGTAATCAAATCTTCTGCCATTTTAAGCATATGTTTCTTAGGTACAGAACCGAAATGCTAGGAGAAGCCCCACTGAAGCTAAAGTAGGCCTACCTCTCAAAGAAGTTTTGGCAACAGAAGGAGAGGCTCTAACCACCTTGGGAAGAGAGGGAAGAACAGTTACCTGAGAAGCCCCTCAGCCTGGCCTAGCTCCTGAGAAGGCACATCCTGCAACAGTAAAGTTTCTGCCTGAGACTCCATGGAAACACCTGGCAAAACCTCTGGCTCCACTGAGCCTTCTAAAGAACCGACGTCCGGGACTGCCGGTTCATCAACCCTAGGCCTTGAAGCGGGCGTCGGAGCATCCGACGGCATTTTATAATTGCAACGCTTCCCAAACACTAACCTGGCACAGTCTAACCTCCTCTTAATAGTGCGTTTGTTAAACCTAGCACAAGAGCGGCAACCAACAACGTCGTGCTCAGGCCCTAAACAAGGTATACACAAGGTATGGTAATCCCTATGAGGTATCTGTTTCCCACAAGAAATACAGTTATTCACTTTTTCTGACATCCGGTTAAATACTGAGGCAAGAAAAAACCAAAATGTTCCCAACGGGTACTTAGCCAACTCTGTTTCGGTCTGAAACTCCGGTTTCGGAAATATTTCAGAACGCCAACCTGCACTCGCAAAAATGCTTCTGCATCGGACTATGCGGCAAAAAAGACTGAGGATATGACGTCGGTCATGCGCATTAGTACCCTGACGTACTGACGTCAGTCTAATGCGCCCTGACCGACGTCAGCCTTATACTCTGGTATTCGGGCCGACTGGACGCGGACTATACCCAATAGTAAGGACTGCAGCAATGGGGAACGAAGAACATCTTCTAGGGATAGAGATTGACTGCAACTTGACATTTGATATCCACATTGCCCATACCATAAAAAAGTTCACAATAAACTTGGAGCCCTATATAGGAACAAATCCTTTCTGACAAAAACAACCAGAGACAATAGCTAGGACACACTTACTCTTCACACTCACATATGCCTCCCCTTTTCTCACCAACCTGAGAAAAACATCATCAAATTAGAAACATGTTGCAACAAAATTGCTAGGTTTGCACCATATAGGTTCACATCATTGCATAGCCCTAAAGCAATTGCAATGGCTTGAGTTGCCCCAACTTCTACTGTATAACCAACTGACCCGATCACACAAACTTCTACACAATTCAGAAAAAAATCCAGCCTAAAATAATCTACTCAAGTCACACACAGTTAAAAAAAAAGAGTTCTATGCTCCAACAACAAACTATTAGAAGTCTCAATGGCCTCTAACTCAGTTGGTGAATCTCTGTACACCTCCTGTAGAGCCAGAGTATGGAACTCCTTACCTAACAGCCTAACAAGCAAAACCTCCATAACTTTGTTTAAAACTGCCCTAAAAGGCCACCTCACTAATAAATGGTGGTGCCCCTGCTCAACACCAGGGGAATAAGTGACATAGGGAACAAATCCCATAGCTAGATCTCCAGTCTCTTACAGCAGTATTATCCAAAAAGTGATTGTTATACAACATCCATTTGCAATATTTCCATATTGTTGACTGGCCTCACAATTTTATCTAATATAAGAATTCTACACATCTATACATCTTGTCATAAATAGTTTCATGCTTGTTCATTGTTCATTATTGTAAACATTTTTCAAGCATGTTCATTAAGTTTAAAAATTGTAACCATTTTTCTCTGTTAAGTTTGTACCAATACTGTACTGAAATATGGAGCTTTTCTCCCCGGGCCTCTGCTGAAAAAGGATAGTCAGTCCAGACGGACTTCCCCGGTTACCAAATGTAAAATAAATAAAAAATAAATAATCCTTATAAATCTTTATTCTCTACAGTTACATTATATTTGACTAGCTTAAAAAAGTACAGTTTTGTACCTACCATAAATGTAGATGTCCGAGAGGTATGCATCTGCAGTCCTAACATATGGGTTTGTCCTGCCTCAGGCAGCCCTTCGGTCGGCCGGATTCCAAAGTCTGGGTCTGGCCTCGGCTGATGTCGCACTTCACCCGATGTCATAGCTGCTGTGAATTGGGTATAAAGGCATCAGCCGACGCCATTTTCCTCAGTGTTTCTTGCCCCAGATGCCAGGTGCCCTCTAGGAAGGCTAAATTTGGATAAATGCAAAAGATTCCAAATAGTAGAGAGCAAACAATATAAGCATGTATATACATATATACAAACAAATATACCATAATAGATTCCCCCAGCTAGCTACAAGATGGGCAAATACCCTAGGAGTACCACAGAGGGGAAGGAGGGTGGGTAATCCTGACTGCAGATGCATACCTCTCAGACATCTACATTTATGGTAGGTACAAAACTGTACTATGTCCTTCAAGGATGCATCTGCAGTCCTAACATATGGGTAGAATACCATAGCCAAACTGAGGGAGGAGGCACGAAGATGATTATGGTGTAGTTAAGATCCCTTGCAAAACAGCAGTTGCAAAACCTGCTCGGGATCTGGAGTATAAAGGTAGATTATAATGCTTGGCAAATGTATGCACGGAGCTCCAAGTAGCAGCTTCTAAAATGTCTTTGGTAGCCACTCCTCGTAGGAAAGCTGTAGTAGTGGCTGTAGCCCTTGTGGAGTGAGGTCTGATGTTTTCTGGAGTTGTCTTTCCATGAAAAGAGTAACAAAATCTAATGCAATTTCCTATCCATTTTGAGATTGTCTGTTTTGAAATTGCTTTTCCTTCCATTCCTGTTGCATATGCTACCAGAAGCTGGTCAGTTTTTCTGTTGGTCTTGGTTCTGTCCAGGTAGTAGCGCAATTGCCTGTGCACATCCAAGGTATGTAGTAATCTTTCCCCCCTGTTCTGTGGGTTGGGGAAGAATGCTGGTAGGTGGATTGCTTGGTTCAATGATACCCTGGAGACCACTTTTGGCATAAAAGTAGGGTTGGTTCTCAAGGACACTCTATCCTGATGGAAGATAAGGAAGGGCTGTACTACCATTAATGCCTGTAATTCAGAAACCCTTCTTGCTGAAGTGATTGCAAGCAGGAAAGCAGTTTTCCAAGATAAGAACTGTAGTTCTGCTGTTGCTGCTGGCTCGAAAGGGGGAAGTGTTAACTTTTCCAACACAAAGTTAAG
Source organism: Protopterus annectens (assembly GCF_019279795.1). Lineage (NCBI taxonomy): Eukaryota > Metazoa > Chordata > Ceratodontiformes > Protopteridae > Protopterus > Protopterus annectens. The sequence continues at coordinate 1,994,563,110 of NC_056739.1, forward strand.
GTCCCATGTAGGCAAAGGTGGCTTCCTTGGAGGCTTTACATTTTTAATTCCTCTCAGAAACTGCCTGAGTAGAGGATGAGAGAAGACTGGAGGGTCCATGTTGTATTCTGCTGAAATTGCTGATGCATGAATCTTAATGGAGGAGTAAGACAGGCCATTGTGGAAAAGTTCTGCTAAGTATTCCAGGATGTTAGCTATGTTTGCTCATGATACATTTTCTCCTTTTGCTGCACTCCAAATGAGGTATCTTTTCCATTTGGCTGAATAAGTCTTCCTTGTGGAGGGTCTGCGAGCCTCCAGGATAATGTCCTTAACCCTCTGAGATAAATCTGGGTTATTTTGTTTTATGTAATATTCCAGGCAGCTAGCTGTAGTGTTTTCAAGTTTGGATGTAGGATCTTGTAGTTGTTCTGTGTTAGCAGTAAAGGAACTAGAGGTAGAGGCCATGCGTGTGTCCGAGACGTACTCCTCAGTAGCGGGTACCAATGCTGCCTCGGCCAGTCTGGAGCTTTCAGGATGATCCTTGGGTGGTCTTCTTTGATCTTCAGTAGCACTTTGTGCATCAAAGGAAGAGGTGGGAATGCATACGCTGTCAGGTTTTCCCAACTGAAGGATAGGGAGTCCACCTTCCAAGCAAGAGGGTGGTATGTCCTTGTGCAGAATTTCCTCAATTGGTGGTTGTGTGGGGATGCGAACAGGTCTATTTCTGGTAGTCCCCATTTCTTTGTAATGGTTTTGAAGATGTCTGGATGCAGCATCCATTCGTGGGCATCCGTGGTAGTTCTGCTTAAGGTGTCTGCTAGTATATTTTCTTTTCCTGGCACAAATTTGGCCTGGAGTTGAATGTTGAGGTTCAGGGCCACATTCCACAGGTCCATTGCCATCCGGCATAGAGGATATGAGTGTGTGCCTCCCTGTTTGTTGACATACCACATGACTGTGGTGTTGTCCGTCCTTATCAGCAAATGACCCTGTTGAAGAAAAGGTCTGAATGTCTGTAGTACCTGTTTCACTGCCAGCATCTCTTTTAGATTTATGTGAAGGTTCAGCTGTTCTTGTGTCCATAGGCCTTGTATACACTTGTCCAGCATGTGTGCCCCCCAGCCTAGGTCTGAGGCGTCCGTGGTGATGGTCTGGCTTGGGTGAGGTTTGTGGAAAGGCAGTCCTCTGTTCATCTGACAGGCCTGAGCCCACCACAGGAATTCTTGTTTCAGGCATGGAATTATTGGAATCTGGGCTTCTAGACTGTGCTTGTGTTGAGACCATACATTCCTTAGGTACCATTGCAACTTCCTCATATGCAGCCTGGCATGTGGTATCAATATTATGCAGGATGCCATGTAACCCAGGGCTTGCAGGACTTTCCTTGCTGTAAGCTGGTTCTGTGTTGTTAATGCCATGAAATAGAGTGGTAGTTGCTTTTGCTTTTCTGCTGTGAGAAATGCCATCTGATTTGATGTGTCCAGTTCTGCACCCAAGAATGTTATCCTTTGGGATGGTACCAGCCTTGACTTTTTCATGTTGACTGTGTATCCCAGGGCTTGCAGTAGTTGTATGACCTTTTCCAAATTTTTTGTTAATTTGGTCTTGTTGTCCGCTTGTATTAGGCAGTCGTCCAGGTATGGATAAATCTGAATTCTATGAAGCCTGCAATGAGCAATTACTGATGCCAGGCATTTTGTTAATACTCTGGGCGCAGTAGATAAGCCAAAGGGCAATGCTGAGAATTGATAATGCTCTGATCCTGCAAGAAATCTGAGGTATCCTCTGCAATCTGGTCGTACAGGGACGTGCAGGTATGCCTCCTTGAGATCTAGAGTCACCAGCCAAGACTCCTTGCCCAGCATGGGAAGAAGTTGCTGTAGGGTCAGCATTTTGAATTTTGGAACAATGAGATATGTGTTCAGAGCGGACAGGTCGAGAATAGGCCTCCATTGGTTTTCTTTTCTTGGTACCAGGAAAAGTCTGGAGTAAAATCCTAGCCCTTGTTCCATGGGAGGTACCTTTTCTATAGCTCTCATCCTTAGTAGGTGGTTGATTTGTCCTAGAGCGTTTGTTTTTTGGTTTGGTGGTAGGTTTGGCATTCCTCTCTTCTTTGGTAGAGTGTGGAAGTGAAACCTGTAGCCTTTGTCTATGGTCTGTAAAATCCATTTGTCTCCTGTAATGTAATGCCAGTTTACGGAAAATAAGGCTAGCTTTCCGCCTAAGGGTGCTTCCAGTTGTTCCCTGGTAGGCGGTATCAGAGCCAAGTCATTGTGTCTGTCCTGTGGAAGTGGTCGTAGCTGGATCTGTGGCAGCACTTCTCTGGTTGTTAGGCTGCCACTGGCGTCCCCTGTAGGCACCTCTGGATTGACCTCTGCCTCTTGGGTGCCTATTTCTGCCTCTCTGTGCTCTGGAGGTGTCTGGAAAGGACCAATTCTTCGAAGGCCAATTTCTACTAAACCTTGGAGGCTGGACCTGTAAGAAATCCTTGACTGTTTGGACAGATTTTGCTTTTTCTTCCACCTTCTTTAGCACTTGCTGTGCAGGGGAACCAAACAAACTTTGTTTCTCCAATGGAGCATCTAGGAGCTTTGACTTTACATGGTCTGGTAAGGATTGTTCTTTTAACCATGCATGCCTTCTAATCACTGTTCCAGTCATAGCTGATCTAAAGGAAGCCTCCAGTGCATCATAGCCGCATTTTAAGGAATGATTACTGACCTGCTGAGTGTTGTGTACCAAATCCTGAAGGGACTTACGGTCTATAGGTTCAGGAGAGGACAGTTTTTTATTTAGCTGGTCTAACAAATTCCTGATACTGAATCATATGGAATTGACAGTTTAAGGCCCTAGCCGAAAGAGTAGCAGAAGTATAAACTTTTTTACCCCATCTCTCTAATGCTCTAGATTCTCTTTCAGAGGGGAGGGGGTTTCTGGCAGAGGCAGCTGCTACAGCTTTGGGGCCCTGTGAAATGGTTTCAGGATCTGCAATAGGAGCCTTATACAAGTGAAAGTGTGTGTCCGGGACCCTGTAATATCTGTCAGGCTTGGCAGGGGCCGGGGGAAGAGAGTCAGGGGCAGTACAAGCATCATTATATGCATCATCAACAACTGTTAGTACTGGAGGAATGGCTAAATGCCTATGCTGTGGTAAATGTAAAAAGGTCCTTAGCCTTTTCCTTGAATCTGAAAAATCCTGGCCCTGCCATTGAAAATGCTCTCTCATAGCATGTAAGGTTTCCCCAAAAGAAAATTCCTCAGGAGGAGAGGCAGAAGGAATGGAGTCTTCTGCATCCGAATCCTCATAAGGGGAATATGGGCCTTCTGGAGGTTCTGAGTTTTCTGAATCATCCGAGGAATTGTCTGTTGAAACTGGATCTGGGGGCTCTGCTCTAGGCCTCTTCTCAGGAGGGGGTTGAGAGGCCCTGTCAGGGTGAGGTTGGGATCCCCTGATCAAAGAAATGAGATCCTCAGCCAGGCTGAGCATTTGGGAACTAGAGGTAGGCCTGTGTGAGGGGGTTTTAGCAGGCAAGGCCTTAGAAGATTTAGCTGCTTTAGCCCTAGAAAAAGCCTTGATAGACATAGATGCAGGGGGCCTAGCAGCTCCACGTGCAGGAGTAGATATGTCTAAAGGAATAGTATCTGATAAATGCTGGGTACCTGCTACAGCAGGGGAAATTTCAGTAGCAGATTCAGCCATGCTGTGTGAGGCCTCGGCTATAGGAGGCATGCTTTCGGTCGAAGGAGGAACCGTGGACTCTGTTTCAGCCGAAACCGAGACACTCGCGGTTGGCTTAACCGTGGTTTCGGCCGAAACCATGGACCGCGAGTGTCGGTCCTTTTCCTTACGCTTTTTAGCTAATTGTGAAGTCGGAGTCTCCGACGGCATTTTGTAAGCAAAAGCGGGACCAAAAAACTCCTCTGCAAACTCTGACCGACGTCTAAGTGTCCGTCGGTTGAAGGAAGCACAGGCTAGACAAGCTGCTACGTTGTGGTCTGGGCCTAAGCAAGGAAGGCAGTAAGAGTGGAAATCCTTATGAGGTATTTGTTTCCCACAAGTTAAACAGTTATTTACTTTTTCTGACATCGGCTGAGGCAAGAAAGAGTCCCCAACGGGGTACTTAGCTTTTTAGAAGTCTTCGGTAGTAGTAATCTCTGGATCTGACCGACCGGCACTTGCGAACAGCTTCTGCTTCGGGCACCGCACGGCAAGAAAGACTGAGGAAAATGGCATCGGCTGATGCCTTTATACCCAATTCACAGCAGCTATGACGTCGGGTGAAGTGCGACATCAGCCGAGGCCAGACCCAGACTTTGGAATCCGGCCGACCGAAGGGCTGCCTGAGGCAGGACAACCCATATGTTAGGACTGCAGATGCATCCTTGAAGGACATCAGCATAACAGAAAGATAATTCCACAGTTGCAACATTTAATTCTGTGCTGTTCAAAGGCAAGCTTTCAGGTACAGTTTTCTTGCTAAAAGGTTGAATAGGCTTTACATGTAAAACAGTGCTTCTGATAGAGCTGGCTCAGCTATGAGTCCTTTCCTAACATAATTAAAACAGATTACTGCCATAAACTTAGTCAAGGGCTTACTGTTAAAGTTGGACATATAAAAGTCAAAATCAGCCAGAGGGTTTGCATTTTCATATCATAGCAAATATTCTAAGTCAACCATTTTATCAGAGGACTTCATTTTGTTTTGAATTATACATTTTAAACGGATAGGAAGTACTCCTCTTAAGTAGGTGTCCATAGCTAAAACTAACATTTCACTTATATTAGTCTAACAAAGACTTAAGAATATGCATTAAGTCAGCCATTTGTGATCTTATCAGTCAGCATGCAATGAATATCCAGTGGAAAAATCTGTGCTCCTGAGCCTCCAGTAAAGCCCCAGCTCTGACTAAAACTTTACTTAAGCTGGTACTTCATGAATGTGTTCAACAACTTTCTAGTGAGAAGGAAGTATTCTGGTTTACTTGGCTTGTGGCCAGTTCTTCTGGAGTACCTCTGGAATGCCATGTGATAGGCTACATCATCACTGGAAACGAGCTTCTTCACAGGGTTATTCATCTTTAAGGTTTCCAGTGAAGTCAATGGTTGGCTCAGCATAAAGATGATTTGTTGTCAGACTGCAGCAACCTGTAGTTGCAGACTGACCAAGTGCTGGTCAGTGTTGGTAGAATTTATTTGCAAGGCTGCTAGTTTCAGCAAGTATTCACTATTGCTGGTTAGTAGTTGCGGTATCACCTGTAATACTTTCTTCCATGTTTCAGGTGTTCGTCAATGGCTGTGGCAGACTGCAATGCTTTAATTAATACTACCATATTTTGAAGCTGGACACAATAGCTGTAGCGCACATAAAATAGTTGCAGTTAAAAAAAGTTCTTACCACAACGTTCCAAATGTGTTGTCCATCTTCATTTCTATTGTTATGGGACAAGACCAGCTTATTAAAATGTATATTAATTTCAGTTTATTAATGATGATATAATATGATTGTTAAAAAAGCAAATATAATTTGTATGCAGGGCTGGGAAAATATGCAGCTTCATAAGCTACAGTACTACTGTTCTTTTTAAACTGCATTATTTTAGTATGTAATAAAGAGAATAGTATGTATTGCATGAAATGAGGGATGTAGTTATTACAAAAAGGAATTTGTTAGCCTCACTCCTCCAGGCTAGGAGTGCGTTGTTGCTAGGGCAGGTTTGAAACATCCAAGGTCAGAAACAAACCCCCTTGGAAGCAGGTGAATCATGTTATAGGGAGTTGTTCATGTGAAGTCTGAGGTGAAAATCACAAGGGATGAGGACATTTGCAAGGTTTTCTATACACAGTCATTATAACATAATGAAATTGCATGAGCAGTTTGATAAGAAAATGTATTAAAATACAGTTTTTGTATGTAAAGTGAGAATGCTTCTACGAAGACAGACTCCCAGCGCTGTAAGAATAAAATTTTTGTTTGCACATCCTAAAGTGTTGTTCCGGACTAAAGACATACAAGGTAAATTCTTAATGTTATATATTTAGGACTGTAACAATTTGGTGCCATTCTCTGGATCTGAACTTTGGTATTGCTGCAGGGCAGTTCTGGAATAGGGCCCATCACAGATTTTCTGTGAACTCCACACTGCTTTGTATGGAATAGTCAGAGACTCAGATGTGCAGCTATTCATGGTGTGCAAACATACTAACCTTGGCAAGGAAATTGTTTTGTAAGGGGAAAAAGGATGGTTTGTGTTTCTTCTTTCTTTTTTAGACAATTTTAGCAAATGTAAGTGCATGACTGCGTAGAGCATGACTGCGTTTGCAGTACAAGAGCATGACTGCGTTTGCAGTACAAGAGCATGACTGCATTTTTGTTTGAGTGGTTGTAAGATATGCAAGTGATAGTGGGAGGACCCCACAGTAAATGAGTATAGTAAATGTAAACCTCAGGATTGAAAGGTAAGAACTATGACAGATTTTTTATTCTGTCAATGTACAAATGCATGAGAGAAAGGAAAAACTTAAAAGTTAAAAAATAAAGTTAAAACAAGTTCATGAGCCCACCACATGATTGGGACGTAGACTATATAACAAGTTCATGAGCTCATAGCATGATTGGGACGTAGACTATATACTGTTGAAACAAATTCATGAGCCTACCGCATGATAGCACAGAGGTATACATTGTTAAAATAAATTCATGAGCCCAAAGCATGCTGGGACTTAATGTGATTGTGTGAAAGTTCCCTCAGAGGGTCCGAAAAAGTGGTCAGTTCTGGACAGAACCTATCCACCCTGTTATCCTGACCCCAATGCTGCAGCTGTAACTTTTTAGCTCGCGCAGCGACAAAAGCAAGGGGGTGCTGTGGCAAAAGGCTGATCGAAACCTCTCCTCTGTTGCACTTCCTACCTTTCCCTCCCTGTATGGTGTGTGGATTACTACAGTTATTTTCTGTCTTCAGAATTGCCAGAATCCAGGAGTTGTAAAGTAATCCTAACATTTTATTACTTATTTATAAAATAAGAAAATGGGAGCAGATATAAGCAAGCAAGATTAAATCCCTGAAAATGGAACACCTGCATATTTTATGTATTTTAACTATGGGAAGGAAAGTTGTAAATATTTCAGCTTACTAAGAACTGTGCTGGTGGGGTACTTTCATTAAATGGAACTTATGATGAGGCTAAATTGCTGTCATTGAAAGGTATTTTGGAAGGGAAGAAAAGCAAAGTAAGTGGGGAACAAATGACAGTATTTTATTTTTGGTACAGTGAAGCACTTAAAAGGGAAAAGGAGTCAGCATTAAAAGGGTTGCAGGACGTTAATAAGAAATTGTTGCAAGTAAAGAGATTAAAAAGGCAGTACAGACCAGTAAAAAGGAATCCCTTTATCCTGTCTTAGCAGGTTTGGAACAAACTGAGAATGGCCAAAAAGCAAAAACTTCTGAAGAGGACGATAATCCTCTAGTAGCTACTGCACCCCCACCCCCATATGTACCAGTACGGGTACTGCACCCCCACCCCCATATGTACCAGTACGGGTACCTCATATGTACAAGACTGTTGTTTCTCAGACCCCTACCTTTCGGTCTACCATCCATTGGACACCCAGTTCATGTGATACTGGTACATCTCAGACTGGTTCCCCTGTTCAATCTTCATCTAAAAGGCATCTGCAGTTGAGGTGGGTTCTTCTACCCATCTTTCTCAGCTTCTACTTCAACAGGGACATTAGTATTTGACACTCCTGTATCTCACCATACATGCTCACATGACATGGTACAACAAGAGATTACAACCTCTGAGGGAAATGTTGGGGGTTAACAATAGGGAACTTGTTTATCGTCCTTGGACCCCTGCTGATTTGCATACTAGGTCTAAAAAATTCCAACTATTAGAGATGATTAAAATTCAAAGAAAAATTAAAACTATAAAAGAATGTTATAATCCTACTCGGACAAATTTAAATCAACTGCTGAGGGTAGTAACTTCAGATGAAATAAGAAAGCAGTTACTGGAAAAGGCTGAAATTACAGATTTCACTCTCATAGAGAATGCATCAACAGATAAACGAAAGTACAGTTGTGTACACTTACCATAAATGTAGATGTTAGAGTGTATTCACTGTTGCAGTCATCACATTTGGGTTATCTGCTTGCAGGTAGCCCTCAGTTGGCCTGATTATCAAAGTCTTGGGTCCTGCGTCGGTTGCCATCTCATCTTCCATGACATCAGGTAGTCAGGGGTATAAAGCATGCAGCCGATGCCATTACATCAGTTTTTCTTGCCCCAGATGTCAGGTGTCCCCATAACGGGAAGCAATTACATACCTCCAACAAAAAGCAAATACACCAGAAAGCTTTAAGCATAGTAAACAAGAATAGAGGTATAGTTAATATAAGTCAGGAGGCTGGAGGGACCAAGACTGCAAAAGTGAATACACTCGAACATCTACATTTATGGCAAGTGTACATAACTGTACGATGTTCTTCGTGTTTTACTGTTGCAGTCATCACATTTGGGTAGATTCCCAAAGCTAAGGATGGGAGGAGGCAATTAGATAGCATTAGGACCAGCTATAAGGCCATGCAAGACTGCAGTGGCAAAGCCAGTTCTGGATTTAGAAAAAATTGGCAAGTGGTAATGCTTGGTGAAAGTATGTACAGAACTCCGGGGTAGCAGCTTCTAGGATGTCTCTGGTAGGGAGACCTCTGAGAAAGGCTGTAGAGGTAGATGCAGCCCTGGTGGAATGAGGTCATCCCCTGTGGGGTAGGTTTCCATGGTGCTTATAGCAGAAATTAATGCAATGGCCTATCCACTTAGAAATGGTTTGCTTTGAAATGGCCTTCCCCTCTGCCCCTGCAGTAAATGCAACCAGCAGCTGTTCAGATTTCCTGAGAGGCTTAGTCCTGTCCAAGTAAAATCTAAGTTGTCTGTGCATGTCCAAGGAGTGCAGTACTTGTCCCCCTTTGTATTGTGGATTACAAAAGGTTGGCAAATGAATGGAATGATTAAGGGCCACAATGGATACCTCCTTGGGCATAAAGGAAAGACTGGTCCTGAGGGACACCCTGTCCGCAAGAAAGATGATGAAAGGCTCCACTGCCATGAGGGCCTGTAATTCAGAAACCCCTCTTGCTGAAGTGATGGCTAGAAGGAAGGCTGTTTTCCAAGAAAGGAATTTCAACTCTGCATTTGCAGCTGGCTCAAAGGGAGCTAGAGTGAGCTTTTCCAATACAAAGTTAAGGTCCCAGGCTGGAGTAGGGGCTCTCCTGGGTGGTCTTAAGTTTTTGCCCCCCTCTGAGGAATTGCTTCAGCAGTGGATGAGAGAAGAGGGGTGGCTCTGTATTATGTGCTGAAATGGCTGAGGCATGAATTTTGATGGAGGAAAAGGAAAGGCCCTTGTGAAGCATCTCAGTTAAGTATTGAAGAATATGCGGTAAACTGGGCAGTGTTGTGCCCATCCCCTGAGTTTGGCTCCAGGAACAGAATCTTTTCCATTTTTCAGCATAGGATTTTCTAGTACTAGGCCTCCTTTCCTCCAGAATGACATCCATCACTTGCTTACTGAAGGATGGTAATGGAGAGATTAGGTAATTAGCAAGGCTGCAAGGTTCAGGGTTTGAAGCTGTGGGTGCAGAATCTGGCCCTCATGCTGGGACAGCAGGACAGGAGTCTGAGGCAGGTGCCATGGTTCCAGCAGTAACATACTGCGTAAGAGGAGGTACCAGTGTTGGCATGGCCAGTCTGGTGCAATCAGTATTGTCCTTGGTTTGTCCTGTTTGATCTTTAGTAGCACTTTGGAGAGCAGAGGCAGAGAAGGAAAGGCATAAACTGATAGGTTTTTCCAGGTGAAGGACAGGGCATCCACTTTCCAAGCTTGTCTGTGGGGAGTCCCTGTGCAGAATTTGTCCAATTGATAGTTCTGAGGGGAGGCAAACAGGTCTATCTCTGGGGTCCCCCATTTGTTTCTCAACATGTTGAATATCTTTGGTTCCAGTTTCCACTCGTGTGGGTCTAAGATTTCTGCGTAGGTCATCTGCCAATGTATTTAGCTTGCCAGGCAGGAACTGAGCTTGTTGGTACACTTGGTAGCTCAAGGCTGTGTTCCACAGAGCCATGTCTAGTCTGCAGAGAGGGTATGAGTGGGTTCCCCCCTGCTTGTTTATGTACCACATAACCGTGGTGTTATCCATCTTTACCAATAACTGTCCTGGACGAATGTGGTCCTTGAAGGCTGTCAGAGCATTCTGTAGAGCTAACATTTCTTTTTGACTGATATGCAGGTGCATTTGACTCTGGTTCCATTTGCCCTGAATGCACTGCCCTGCCAAGTAAGCCCCCCATGCATAGTCTGATGCGTCTGCTAGGGTTTGAGTGGCAGGGGGTAGAGTGAATGGCAGTCCCTTGTTTTGGTGGCAGGCCTCTGCCCAACAAAGGAACTCTATCTTTAGACAAGGTATGATAGGAATCATTGATTCTAGGTCCTGAGAATGTTGACACCATAGGCTTTTTAGATACCATTCCTCATATGCTGTCTTGCATATGGAATTAGTAGAATGCAAGAGGCCATGAACTCCAGGGCTTGCAGTATTTTCCTTGCAGATAGCGGAGTCATTGTGGCCAGTAGTTTGAAGTAGGCCGTCAAATGAACTTGTTTCTCTGGCGTGAGGTAGGCCATCTGGGACATTGTATTCAAAAGCTTGCTCCCAGGAATACAATTTTTTGTCAGGGTACTTGATGTGATTTCTTTTCGTTTATGGTGTACCCCAGAGAAGTTAGTAAATTCTTTACAAATGCCAGATGATTTAATAGTATGTCCTGGCTTTCTGCCCGAATTAGACAATCGTCCAGATATGAGTATATTTGAATATTTCTTTGCCTGCAAAATGCAATGACTAGAGCTAGGCACTTTATGAATACCCTGGGCGCAGTAGATAAGCCAAAGGGCAGTGCAGAGAACTGGTAGTGCATGCAGCCTGCTCTGAAGCGTAGGTATCCCTTATTGGGATGTGCAGGTAGGCTTCCTTTAAATCCAGTGTTGCCAACCAGGCATTTTTGCCTAGCATGGGAAGCACCTGATGAAGAGTTAGCATTCTGAATTTTGGGATTACCAAAAAAGTGTTTAAGACAGACAGGTCCAGGATAGGACGCAAGGAATTGTCTTTTCTGGGTACCAGAAAAAGTCTTGAGTAGAAACCTTGCCCCCATTCTTCTTCTGGGACAGGTTGAATAGCCCTGATGCTTAGAAGAGAGAGAACTTGCTTTTGAGCGTCTGCCCACTGACTTGGGGGTACGTCTGGCCAACCGTTTGGGGTTGGTAAGGAGTGGAAGTGGAATCTGTATCCTTGGGAAACTATATTTAAAACCCATTTGTCTTGGGTAATGAGTTCCCAGTTTTTTAAATGCAAGGCGATCTTCCCCTATAGGGACAGTCAGTTGAGCAGGGCTTGGAGTTAAGTCATTGTGACAGTTTACCATTGGTGGGTGTCTTACTACTCCCAAATTTGGAACTGGGAGCTCCCCCACTGCTTAGGCCTGTGAGTACCTTGGGACTGAAGCCTGGGTGCTCTGCTGGTTCTGGGTTTGGACTGAGAAGGCCTGGAAGAGGCAGGAAAGGACCAATTCTTAGAAGGCCAATGCCTACTAAATCTGGGAGGCTGTACTTGCAAGAAATCTTTAGCTTCTTCCTCCATCTTTTTAAGTACTTCTGCTTTGTTGCCAAACAGGCAGTCTTGGTTTAAGGGAGCATCCAGTAATTCAACTTTAACATGATCTGGCAAAGATTGCTCCTTAAGCCAAGCATGCCTTCTAAGTACAGACCCAGTAACAGCAGCCCTGCAAGATGCCTCTAATGAATCAAAAACACATTGCAAAGTATGTTTTCCAACTTGTGCAGCAAAATGCATTAAATCCTGTAATTCTTTATTTTCAGCACAGTCAGGAATCAACATTTTCTGTTTAAGCAATCCAATAATATGCTGCTCATACTTTAACATATGAAACTGGCAGTTTAAGGCCCTAATGGCCAAAGTTGCAGAAGTGTATACCTTCTTACCCCATCTATCCAGGGCCCTGGAATCTCTAACAGAGGGGGTAAGGTTTTTGGCAGTAGTAGCCTTAATCATAGGGTTCACAGGTTAGTACTAGGCTAACTGCCCTTGTGGGCCATTTTAAGCCTAGCCAATTACCCCATGTGAGAATCAAACCCTGCACCTTGTGTCTATAAGGTAAACACCTTAACCATTATGCCAACCTCCTGCTTGGGTCCCGCTCCTGCTAATGCCCTTGGGTCCCTGTGAAATAGTCTCAGGATCCGCAGTACAATTCTTAAAGAGGAACCTGTGAGAGTCAGGTACCCAGTAATACCGGTCAGGTTTTCTGGGAACTGGAGGTAAAGTGTCAGGGGCCAGGCTAGATTCAGCGAAGGCATAATCTACAATGTCCAGTACAGGAGGGATAGCTAAAGGCCTGTGTTGAGGTAGGAGTAAGAATTCCCTAAGCCTCTTTTTGGAGTCAGAGTAATCCTGGCTTTCCCAGCGGAAATGCTCCCCAAGAGTATGCAAGGTTTCACCAAAAAAGAAAACCTCTGGAGGGGAAGCAGAGGGAATGGAGTCCTCTGCATCAGAATCCTCATAGGTAGATAAGGGCAACTCCTGGTCAACAGAGAAAACAGAAATTTCAGAATCCTGATCAGAAGGAAAATCAGTCCTAGGTCTCTTGGAGGGAGAAGGGTGGCTTCCCCTGATTAGAGTAATAAGGTCTTCAGCCATTCTTATTTGTTTTTTAGGCATAGGGGCCTGACCATATGGTCTGGGGGTCAGTTTTCTAGGTATGGATAGAGTTTTAGGCCTTGAAGAAGATGGCGTTGGTTTAATATGCAAGCCAGTAGGCCTGAATACACCCTCAGAAGCCAGTACCTGCACAGCGGCTCTGGACCTATCCAAGGTAGAGACATCCACAGGCTCCACAGTCGAAGAAGCATCTCGCGGCATACCGGATTCCGAATGGGTCTCAGTAGAGGCCTGAGAATCTGAAGTAGTGGGTATCAGGGGCTGCGGTAGCACCTCACTGAGTACCAGCAAACTGGCGACTAGCTTAGGAGAAGCGTCGTCGGCAGCTTTGGACCTATGTGGTCTGTCTCTGTCTTTATCTTTGCGTTTTTTGGAATGTTGATAGTTGGGTGGCTTACCGAAGCCATTTCTGGATAACTGAACAGAGTACCAAAATATTTAGATGCGAAAATGAACAGACGATGAAAAGTTTGAGGTTTGAATAAGGCATAAAACAGACAGTGAGGTATGTCGTAGTCTGGGCCTAAGCAAGGAATGCAGTACGAATTAAAATCTTTTTGAGGTATTTGCTTTCCACAAGAAATACAACTGTTAACTTTTACTGACCTCGGTTTAGAGCAAGAAAAAGGATCCCCAACAGGGTACTTGGCTTAGTTGAAGACTTCGGATCTGAAACTCGAAAACGAAAATTTCCGGAGTCGGCCAACCGGCACTTGCGAACTGCTTCTGCTTCCAGCACCACACGGCAAGAAAGACTGATGTAATGGTGTCGGCTGCATGCTTTATACCCCTGACTACCTGATGTCATGGAAGATGAGACAGCAACCGACGCAGGACCCAAGACTTTGATAATCAGGCCAATTGAGGGCAACCTGTAAGCAGATAACCCAAATGTGATGACTGCAACAGTGAAACACGAAGAACATCAGCACTGTTAAACAAGATTACGAATGTGTGCTAAGTTAGGACTGTCTGGTCTAAAATACAGGCATGTAAACAAAATAAAGGGGAAGCCCCTGCAGACTCTATTTGAGTCACCTTAAAACAGTATTTGCTAGACATTCAGGAATACCAGACCCAGGAGGAGGCAGGAAGCTCCATACTGACTAGGTTAAGAAAATAAAACAGAAATTAATCTTAACCTTCTAACCTCCAATAGATCAAAATGGGCCCCATGTTAAGATGAAAATAAATTCAAAGAAAACTCCACTTCTGGTGGACACTGGAGGTCAGTGCTAAAAATTACTTCAGATAGCCAAATACCAGTATCAGGGCATAAAGTAAAGGCAGTTGGATTAACAAATACTATGGTTATGTATCCCGTTTCAGAACCCATCCCCATTTCTTTAGGTCTGATTGAAGAAAAGCATTCTTTTCGTCCGAGTACTACTGCACCAGTAAACCTACTAGGAAGAGATTTCTTATGTAAGCTGGGTTGTACTATTTATTGTACCCCAAAAGGGGTGTATCTAAATGCTCCAACAGAATCAGAGGAGGAAGTACTTGCAGTTTTAACAAAAGCTGAGGAACAGCCTGCTGGAAACATACAGGCAGATGAAGAGTTACTACAGCAGGTACCTGCCAACTTGTGGGCTAAGCATGCAAATGAAGTAGGTATACTAAAATCAACAGAACCAGTAAAAATACAATTAAATCCATCAAAACCACTCCCCGGAGTTCCACAATATCCACTAAAGCTGGAAGCAGAGCAGGGAATCAAACCTGTAATTCAGTCTCTAATACAGCAAGGAATCCACCATCTAAAATCCCTTATAATACTCATATTTTCCAGTGAATAAGCCAGGAAAGGATACTTCTAGATTTGTACAAAACTTAAGGGCTGTAAATAATGCAGTACTACCTACTTTTCCTGTTGTTCCAAATCCAGCAACAATACTGAGTTGCATACCACCTACAGCTAGTTACTTTTCTGATAGATTTATGTTCAGCATTCTTTTCTATACCTATTCACCCTGACAGTTTGTTTGCTTTTACTTATCAGGGGACAGCAATATACATGGACATGGTTGCCACAAGGATATACTAAATTTCCTTCATTATTTTCTCAAATTTTAAGAAAATATTTGAAAAATGTGACATTTCTGAGTGGGTATGTGTTACTACAATATGTAGATAATTTACTAATAGCATTAGACTCCTTCCAGCAATGTCAGCAGAATACCTTGTATCTTTTGACTATCCTTGCAGAAAAGGGACACAGTGACTAGAGAAAAACTACAACTGTGGTCATCTCAGATACGTTACCTTGGTCATTTAATATCCCAGGGTAGCAGGCAAGTGCTACCATCTCGTATTGATGCAATATCTAAGGCCCCCACGTCCAACTTCTCGGAGACAGCTTAGGTCTTTCCTAGGTATGACAAAATACTGTAGACAGTGTATCTCTTAACCATAGCACCACCACTGCCTTACTCTCCTTTACTAACACTATCCTTCAGCATAACAACAATGGCTATCTCTCCTCTGCTACTTTCCTAGACCTATCTAAAGCATTTGACATGGTCCCACACAAACAACGTATCTCTGTCTTCAATAACCTATCCTTCTCACAATCAGTCACCAACTGGTTTCAGAGTTACCTCTCTGACCGCCAACAATCCGTTGAATGGCAGAATGACACATCTCCCCAACTACCTGTCTCCATAGGGGTTCCCCAAGGATCCATCCTTGGACCCCTACTCTTCTCTATTTTCACAAATAATCTACCTCTGCCACCACACATGGCACACTCATACAATACGCAGATGACTCGACCATCATCTGCTCAGCCCAGTCCCTACCCAAACTGCAAAAAGTCACATAGGAAGCCTTTTTCTCTGTTGAAACTTGGTTATCTGATGCCCAATTAATACTCAACCCAAACAAAACAAAACTACTCATCTTCCAACCCACCAAACATACTCAAAACAACTCTCACTTTAACATCACAGCAAAAGACACCACTATATACCCAATTGAACACACCAAATTGCTAGGAGTGGAAATAGACAAACTAAAATTTGACATTCACATATCCATGACCATAAAAAAAGTGCACAAAAAACTAGGAGCGTTATACAGAAATAAACATCTTCTCACCAAAGCAACAAAGATTTCAATAGCAAATTCCCACCTTATCTCCACCCTACTTTATGCCTCTCCAATATATACCAACCTAAGGCAATGCGATCTAAACAAGCTAGAGACCTGCTACAACAAAATTGCCAAATTCGCCACAGGGGCATCCTACCGTGGTCACCACTGTCTCTCACTTGCTGAACTGGGCTGGCTTGAACTCCCTCACCTCCTTCAATGGTATCAACTCTCACTCGCCCACAAACTAGTAAACCATCCACTAAATGCCCCATCCCTCCAGAATTTACTCCAACCCTATCGCACCACCAGACCACTAAGATCCAGTAACAAAAATCACTTGCAGATCACTAAAGCCAACAACTCTGCTGGTGAAGCACTATTCTCTTGCACCATAGCCAAATTATAGAACTCCCTCCCACCCACAATTACCTCCGTACCATCATGCACCCACTTCAAAACTTTACTAAAAGCGCACCTAAAAACATGCTGACTATGCCCTTGCAACTCCCACTCTAATATCACCCACCCCATCCAACCACTACCTTTCTTTCCACTCCACTAACTACCTTGATTATAGCAGCTCAGATGCTCATAAGCATAGTACTTATACAGCAGGAACTTCTATTTTAACATTTGTTAATGTCTGTTATGTACTTCACAGATAAAGATTCTAGTTGTCTACTGATGCACTATGGTCTTCATCTGTAAATATGTTGTAAGTAATCGCTATGTAAATTGTTAATCGCTATGTAATCCAATGTAACTACTGTCGAGCTTTTCTCCCCGGGCCTCCGCTGAAAATGGACCTACGTCCAGTTGGACACTCCCAGTCAACAAATATAAATAAAACAAATAAATAAATAAATAAATATGCAGAAATTGCAAAACCTTTGACAAATCTTTTAAAGCAGGATATACCAGAGTCTCTCATTTGCAATAGTGAAGAGGAAAATTCATTTCAGAACTTGAAGCAAGCTTTAGCTACTGCCATAGCTTTGGGGTTACCAGATTATAATAAACCTTTTATTTTATTTCGTCATGAAAGGAATGGATTTGCTCAAGGAATACTTGCACACAAACATGGGGACAGCTATTGTCCATTGGCTTATTACAGCACAGCACTTGATTCTGTTGCAAAAGGTCTTCCACCTTGTTTAACTAGAATGGCAGCAGCAGCGACTGCCCTTAATCTGGCACAATCTTTGGTGCTTGGGCATGATCTCACAGTAGCTGTCCCTAATCTCATTCTGCATCATCTCTTTTGCTTAAAATGAAAACTCAACCACTCTCGACTGCACGTCTAACTAGATATGAACTTGCACTTCTTTCTGATCCATCTATTTCTCTGATCCACTGTCCTGTTCTAATTCCTGCATCTCTGTTACCTACTGCTGAGAATGAAGAGCATTGTGTGTGAAACTATTTGCTTTCTCCTAGGGAGGACTTAAAGGACACTCCTATACCCAATGCTGACATGCATCTGTTTGTGGATGGCTCCTGTGGAAGAGATCAAACAGGAAAGTTGATCTCGAGAATAGCAGTCTGCACCGAAGAAAATATTCTTGCAACAAAAATGAGTGTGTTCACTCTGCTCAAATAGCTGAGCTAGTGGCTTTGCAAAAAGCCTGTGAGTTAGCCAAAGACAAGGTGGACAATATTTTTTCAGACAACCATTATGCTTTCAGGGTGGTATGTGATTTTGGGTAACTTTGGGGAGAGAGAGGATTGTTGACCTCTTCAGAAAATCAAATAAAAAATTCAGGGCATATAAAATCATTGTTAGATGCACTTTTGTTACCTAAAAGGCTGTCTGTAATCAAATGTTGTGCCCATCAAAAGTGCATACATGCTGTAACAAAGGGCAATAATTTGGCAGACCAAGCTGCTAAACAAGCAGTAGAAGATTGTTGTAAAGATCTGTGCATGTTAACTATGACAAACTCCAACAGTAATAATGTGTTTGATTTTAAAAAGTTGTCAGCCTTTCAAGCTGAAGCATCACAGGGAAAAGTTCTGAGGTGGGTCAAAGATGGATGTAGAAAATCCTCTTATGGCATATGGTGGCATCCGGACAGCAGACTGGTGGCGCCTGCCTCTTTGCTACCTTACCTGGTAAGGGCATATCATCTACCGGCCCATGCAGGTAAGGCAGCTTTATTTAATCAAATTTCCCAAAGTTGGTATGCCCCTCATGTCTCCTCTTTCATACTTCAGTATGTAGAAATTTGTAGTATTTGCTTGGAATATAACATAACCAAACATGCCAACAGCAAATCTGCATGTTTACCTCCACCCTGGGGACCTTTTGTTAATATACAGATGGATTTCATCCAGATGCCCAATACTAATAATTTACAATTTATTTTGGTGGTAGTGTGTTATGCTCTCAACATGGGTGGAAGCTTACCCATGTCACAAAGCTGATGCAGTCACAGTCATTAAAAAATGATCTGATTATATACCAAGATTCAGTATATCCAGCATTGTTAACAGTGACCAGGGAACTCATTTTAATAATCTGTTTAAAGAGTTATGTAAAGCTTTTAATACTAAGTTGAGTCTTTACTGTCCCAACCATCTCCAGTCATCTGGATTAGTGGAATGGGTAAACAGGACCCTTAAAAATAAAATTTCAAAGATTTGTGCTGAAACCCACTTAAAGTGGCCCAAAGCCCTTCCCTTAGCATTAATGAGTATGAGGGCCTCACTGAATGCCACCAGAAAACTGAGTCCATATAAAATATTAATGGGGAGACCCATGGCCCTTCCAGCTACCCCTTCAGTGGAAAATGCAGATTTAACTTTGTCAGATGATGCTATGATTTCTTATTGTAGGAGACTCCTCAAAATTTTGCAGCAATATCATCGAACAGTAAGAGCAGCATTACCAAAGCCTCATGACCAGCTCTGTCATCAACCACAACCGGGTGATTGGGTGTGTGTGAAAATTTTCAGAGGAGAAACTCCCTCAGCACGAGGTGGAAGGGGCCTTTCCAAGTCCTGCTAACGACTGACTGCAGTTCGCTGTGCAGGACTACCAATGTGGATCCATTCATCTCATTGCAAGAAGACCTGTTGTGTGGGGACCCCAGACAAATCATCGCAGGCAACAGAGGGAAATCTAGGTGTGACAGATAAGTCATCTGCCCAGTGAGAAGTTCAACTTCAGTAGCAGTCCATGATGAATCCAGTGACAACAGGTACTTCTGCTTTTATTCTGTTGCTGTTCCCCTTCTGTAAACTGGTCGAGAGAAAACAGTTTCTAGCTGGCCCTTCGACAATATGCCAAGGATCTAAAAAGAAATTGCTGAATATGTTTGCATATACCTCATCATTCTAAGGCAGAGATTCCTATGATTCCCATCCCTGCATCACAGGTGTCATTTAAAAAGGAACTTAATGACTTCAGCTTAACCTGGCGTAATGTAACTGAGTTTTCAAAGGTTGTGTCTCTTCAATTTGCAACCACACACCACGGAGACGCATGTTATGCCAGAAATGGGATTGTAGCAGTAGGAAAAAGCAAATTCAATGACACCAGGCATAAAAGCGTGTTAGACTCTTTGCACTTAAAAAGCTATGACTGGGGGCGTAGCATGGGCATGACACGTGACAGTTACTACATCTGTGGTGATGGTGCCTACCCCTGGTTGCCTACAAACTGCTCTGGATGTTGCTTTGTAGGATATATTATGCCTGCTATTCAACATTTTGAACACCCACCAGCAGGTAGACTGAGAAATAAGTGAGCAATTCACTGGACAGAGCAAGTACTTTCAATTTTTAATCCTGGGTATGGAGTGCAAAGGACAATGCTTGAAATCAACATGCTTGCTCAAATTCTACAGGAGGTGGCCAACGAAACTTCACATCAGAATGGCAAATCGAGAAATGACTGAAATGCCAACTGTGGTGTTACAGAATTGAATAGCACTTGATATAATGCTTGCTGCAAAAAAAAAAGGGGGGGGGTCATGTGCCCTCAAAGGGAGTCATTGCTGTTTGTATATTACTGACTATCATGATGAACAGGAAAAACTGGCAAATTTCATGGAACAAAGGGCCAAAGAGTTGGACAGCACATCCAAAAATTGGACACTTTTTGGATGGTTGGGCAGTATATTTGGTAACCTGGGAACTAGCATAATCCAGGCTATTGTCATTGCACTTTTTATAATATTTGTGATCATTTTGGTATTTTTTATTCTAAAGGCAGTGATTACAAGATGTTTCACCTCACCTGCACATGAAATGCCACTGCATGCACAAACCAATGACAGTTCTACTTTGACAAAAACTAATATGAATATTATGATGCTGAGGCTATTTTATCAAGTTAAGAAAAATAAAAATATAATTATATGTATGGTATGACACCGACAGTGTCTGAGGGAGGAAACTGTTATGGGACAAGAACAGCTTATTAAAATGTATATTAATTTCAGTTTAATGATGCTATAATATGATTGTTAAAAAAAGCAAATATAATTTGTATGCAGGGCTGGGTAAAATACAGCTTCATAAGCTACAGTATTACTGTTCATTTTAAACTGCATTCTTTCAGTATGTAATGAGAGAACAGTATGTGTTGCATGAAGTGTGGCATGTAGTTATTACAAAAATGAATTTGTTAGCCTGACTCCTCCAGGTTAGGAGTCTGTTGTTGCTAAGGCAGGTTTGAAACATCCAAGGTCAGAAACAAGACCCCTTGGAAGCAGGTGGATCATGTATAGGAAGGTGTTCACATGAAGTCTGAGGGGAAAATCATGAGGGATGAGGACATTTGCAAAGTTTTCTATAGGACACAGTCATTATAATGTAATGAAATTGCATGAGCAGTTTGATAAAAAAAAAAATGTATACATAATGCAGATTTTGTATGTAAAGTGAGAATGCTTCATTAAGGGCTATGAAAACGGACTCCCAGCACTGTAAGAATAAAATTTCTGTTAGCACATCCTGAAGTGTTGTTCCTGACTAAAGGCATATAAGGTAAATTCTTAATGTTATGTATTTATGACTATAACACCATTAACCTGTGGGTATTGGTTCGTTTTTTTTTTTTTTTTTTTTTTACAGCTTGAGCTTCCTAACTTGAGCTCCTCCCTTACACCCACAATGCCAGACTCCCCCAAGGTACCTCAGATAGAGTTTCCCAAAAAAGGCATAGAACACAAATATTTACACTAGTGAAAATACACAACCATATAAATTAAACATCAAGAGCTCAACATAAGGAATAGAAGTTCCTTTGAACATTCAACCAAGCTTCCCAAAGACTTGGATAAGGGGATGGGGGGTGAGAAGGTTAACGGAAATGAAGACGGAATAGAGACCGATGGAATGGTAAGAATGGAACTTCTTTATCTGATGTTGTCCTCTTCATTTCATTAACCCGTGGGACAGTCCCCAGCTACTAAAATCCAGGGTGGCCCTCATGGAAAGATATTCCAGAGAACAGCAGAGGCAAAAGTACTTCTACTCCTGGATAGGATGTCCAATTTGTAATGCATAATAAACGTGCAGGGATTAGACCAAGTAGCTGCAGTGCAAATGTCCTCAATAAAAACTCTAAACTGAAAAGCCTGAGAAGTAGCTATGGACCTTGTGGAGTGGGCCTTAATTTGTCCTGGTAAGAGAATGTTTTTGGAAACATAAATAAAGGTAACAGTCTTTCAACCATCTTGCTAGTGAGACTTTGGTAATAGATTTACCTCTTTTTGCCACTGAAAAAGATACAAACAACTGATCAGACTTCCTAAAGGGCTTAGTTCTGTGTAAATAAAAACTAGGTCGTCTATGAACATCAAGCAAATGGACAGCATATTCACCTTCGTTTTGATAATTGGGAAAAACGACGAAGATTGATGGACTGATTAATGTTACCTTCCTTAGCCACCTTGGGTACAAACGAAGGATTAGTATGCAGGGTAACTCCATCCTTGTGTCCTTGTGAAAAATCAAATATGTAAATTTTGAAGAAATGGCTTGGAGTTCAGACACACTTTTTGCAGACGTAATTGGTACCAGAAAAAGAGTTCTCCAGGAAAGTAATTTTAAATCCAAAGTAGCTGTAGGCTCAAAGAGCAAGTGGACCAGGATTTGCAAAACTCAACTTTAGATCCCAAGGAGTAGGATCTTTCACTAGAGCCCGTGGCAGGTAAGTGCCCCTAAGGAATGCTTTACAGAGCTTAGAAGAGGCAAGCTCCATCACAGAAAAGGGAAGCCAAAAATTCAAGTACAACTGCAATTGGTGCTGTAAAAGGATCCATCTGTTTTTGTTCAGCCCAAACAGAAAATCTTTTCCACTTGCTTCTATAAATCTTGCTCGTCGAAGACCTATGTGACAAGACCAAAATTTCTCAAGAGGGTAAGAAAGCCTTGGGAATCTTGCCATCATTGTAAGTGGCGAAACCATGTAGTTAGCTTCAGGCCTTGTATGTCTGGGTGGGGATGCCCTGACGGGTGAGAGCAGATCTGGGTCCGGATCCAACCTCATTGGAGGAGAAACTAGATGAGAAAAGAAGAAGGTGAACCAGGTTTATCAAGGCCAAAAGGGGGCAATGAGGATTACTTTGCTCTGCAACCTGAGAGTTTTCTGTAAGAACTTGGGAATTCGTAAAGGAGGAAAGGCATAGAGAAGCCTGGAGGGCCAAGCATGGACTAGTGTCCCTGAGTGACTATCCCTGCAGAGGGATCAAGGCAATGTACCTGCTGCATTTGTTGCTGAAAGGGGGTGCAAACAAATTGCAGCAGGGATGACCCCATTTCTGGAAGATCAATGTCTGCTGCTGACTGATTCAGAGATCAGTTGTGAGGCATCAGTACAACTCGACTGAGCCGGTCTGTCAAAATGCTTGACTCCCCCGGAATGTGTGTTGCCACCAGAAAGCAGTTGGTAGGGATTGCCCACTGCCAAACCCTCATCTCTTCATGACATAGGGGGTAAGACCCGGTCCCCTCCAGGTTTGTTGATGTACCAAACTACTGACATGTTTTCTGTTTGAATCACAACAGTCCCCAGAGGTAGAAAGCTGTAGAGTTCTTGCAACGCTAGAAGAATCGCTCTCATCTCCAGTACATTGATATGCAACCTGTTCTCCTGGGTTATCCACGTTCCTTAGACTGTTTGACCCAAACAATGACCTCCCCAGCTGGGAGGCGTTCATGGTCAACATGGCATTCAGGGATGGAAGGATGAACGGACATCCTTGAGTAACATCTGCAGAGTGAAGTCACCAGAGCACAGATTCCTTGCAGACTCGCGAAAGTTTGATGGGAAACCTCAGAGGATTCCTGAGCAGCGACCACTGAACAGTTAGTAACCATTGCAATATCCTCATGTGAAAACGTGCAATGCGTAGGAGAATTATCGTGGCCACCACAGAGCCTAATGCCCAGAGAACTAAACAGGCCCGAGGTTTTGGTATGGTCAGAATTTGTCTGATATGACTTCTTAGATTTGATACCCTGTCTAGAGTTAAGAAAGCACAAGATGTCCATGTATTCAGACGAGCCCCAATAAAGTCTTATGACCTGCACCGAATCCAACTGGGACTTCTGCATACTGGCAGTTATGCCTAGAGTTGGGCCAACTGTAGTAAGTGATCTCTGGCCTGAATGAGTGGATGCCTGGTTGAAGGAGACAGAAGTCAATCATCCAGATACAGAAAAATCTGGAAACGCTGCAGTCTGAGGTGCACTGATACCACTGTGCCAAGCAGTTGAACACCCTGGGGGCTATGGTGAGACCAAACGGGAGTGACTTGAACTGAAAATGACTGGCTCCCAGCCTGAAATGTAGGAATTGCCTGGAGTGCCTTTCCATTTTTATCTTTTAGGTCCTCAGAGCACATCCAGTCATCCACCTTCAAGAGAGGCAAGATGGACTGGATTATGACCATCCTGAACTTTGTGTACGTTACCAATTTGTTCAGGGATGTCAGATCCACAAGTCTCCTGTCTTTTTTGATACTAAAAAGAATCTGGAGTAAAAGCCCGATCCAACTTGATCGGGGGGGGGGCATCTTGGATGACTCTTTTTGGCAAAAGCTTTATTTTGTGGGCTGCGTCCTCCCTCTGATTGGGTGGAACATCGGGAAGGTAATGTTTTTTATGGAGATTTCCAAAAAGGGAATAAAACATCCTCTGGATATGATCCTTAATACCCAGTTGTCACTTGTGATGGCTCCCCAGACTTCTGGGTGTAAGGAGAAGCACCCCCCTCTCAACTGCCTCCAGAGAAGGGAAAGTCTGGCAACTGCTCAGGGGCACTGGATAGGCCTGTCCTGGGAGGTTTCTCACAACCCCTGATTATGTAGACCACCTCAGTCATGTGGGCGGTGCCTTCCATTTTGATTAATCCTCCCTCTGCTCCAGAGGGGAACATTTTTCCAGAATGTCCTGAAATGGTCCCTGCGACTTTCAAAACTATGTTTTCTTACTACCATGCTGGCTCCTGGAGAAGGTCCTTTGTAGAGTAGAGAAACCTAATTCAACAGCAGACAGGGTCTTTCCATCCTTCTCACTACTGGAGAGAGAGTCTCATTAATAGTGGACCCAAACAAGATGGAGCCATCAAAATGGGCATTAATAAATGCTTGTTTGAAGGTCTGCGCAAAATCACACAGCCTCATCCAGGCATGATGCCTCATAGCAATGCCTGAACCAGCAGCCCTTGAGATACCCTCTGCAGCATGGGAAATCAACCTCATGGATGCACTGGCTAATGATTGTAGGGGTAAGCAGTCTGGAGGCAAAGGTCTTCTGCTCCTCAGCAGACATAGACCCTAGGGGGAGCTAGTAAGTTCCTTTACCAAGTCCCTCTGTAGCCTTGTAAAGTGTGAAATAGTTTAACGCCCTCAGGGTAAACATGGAAGAGGCATAAACTCTTATCAAGTCTGTCCAATGCCCGGGAATCTCTACTTAGGGGGTGGACTAAGTAGCTCTCTTGGACAAGCTCCTTCTTAGTGGCCACAGCAACACTAAGGTATCTACAGGGATAACCTCGGTCCAGAACAGCTCGTCTGTGGGGGCAATTTGAATCTTGTCCGCATGTTCTGGGATTGGCTCTACTGTGTCAGATTCCTTCCAAGCCCTGGAAGATACCAGCTGGATCAGCAGGTTGGCCAGGGAGGACACCCAGGTAGTAGATGGACCAGACCTGAAAGCCTCCCACAACACCAATTCCTCTGGGGAAGGGTTTGGGCCAGACCAACCACCCCTCTGGCGAAGGATTTCTAAAATGTCTCCAAAGGAGACTTCGTCGGGTGGTGAATGGGGACCCTTCTCCTTCCTCGATATCGGTGTCCATAGTGACAGATTCCTCAGGGGAATCAATGAGTCTCCTTTTACATAGTCTCTTCCATGGGATCTCCTTGGTGGGACACTCTGGAGAGGTATCGGGAGATGTCTGGGGTTCTGCCATGGGGAGTGTGTGGAGGCTTTGGGAGACTGGCGGCCCACATGGCAGACTAGTTGGGCACCAAACCAAAATGAGGAGGTGGAGGTACCATGGTAGAAAGCACTGAGGGTATCCGTGGCTGGGAGAGAACCCTCTCCACCACTTCAGAAGCCGAAGGGCTCCAAACCACCAAAAGCTGTCCACCCCAGAGCTGAAGCCACCGCAGCCGACACCTCAGGAAAGCTCAAGCCCCCTGCATTGAATGGGGAGTTGCAGCGCAGTTGTCAAAAGCTGAAACTCCAAGGGGAAGCAAAGACTCCAAAAGCTTTTGAGTCAAAGCCCTCCTCCAGAAAAGACCTCAATACCACGGCTCTGAGACTGCTTGGAACAAAAGCCAATGGAGCAGAGTGGGTAAGGAAATAGTTGCAGGTGAAAAGGAAATCTCTATCGGCTCTGACACCTTGGCATCAAAGACTCAAACTGAAGGGCAGATTGGAGAAGGAGCCAAAGGTCAGAAAGGTGAAACCCACATGGATCCAGATGTGGATGAAGTGGACACAAGCCCCACATGAATCTGGGCCTTGAGGAACTGTCTCGGATGTCCTTGGAGGATAGGCTTCGGAAAGTCCTGGAAGAAGATGACAGGGGTCTTGAAAATCTCGTAGGGAGTGAAATTGGGATCTAGGAGCCTGCTCACACTGACACAGCTGGAGCCGGTGAACAGCCACTCTGCCCTGGGACAAAGGAGTGTGACTGGAGGGGAAGAAGTCAGAACCGAGCCTGGCAATGACTGAATTGGTTCCGACAATTTGAAACCATTATTAGAAGGCTCCAAAGGAAGACCATGTGGGAGAGTGCTTCCTGCTCTCCATGGTCTCCCTTAGGCCTCTTAGAAGGGGGGGTTGATCGCCTGAAGGTGGAAGAAGCAACCCTTTAAGTACTAGCTTGCTCCTCCTGTCTGCCAGAGCCCAGGTGTGGATGGCCTGACAAAACGCAAGTGGCCTCAAGATGGGAAGGTCGCAAGCAATAAACACACTCCCTGTGGGCATCAGACAGGGAAATCTTCTGTGCCACAACAAGTGTATTTTTTTTTAAACCCTGAGGTTTCTGCTCAGACACAATCAAAGAAAAAGAAATTTTTTTTCTTGAAGAAAGAGGACTAGCCACAAAGGAACCCGAATAAGGAAAGGGAAGGAAACTAAAAGATTTAGCCTACAAGAACGAAAGAAAAAGATTTTTAAAAATGAAAGGAGATCAACTAATAGATATTTATAAGCAATGAAAGGGTAAACTGCTCACAAGAAAAAAAATACTTCAAAATGTTAATTTTTTGTTAACTTTAACTGATGAGGAAAACAGTTTAAAAAAAATGTGTGTGTATATGTGCGTATGCAAAAATTAAGTACATTTATAAGGGGAAAACACAGGGGCTTGGACTACTGGTTTTGGGGGCCGTCACCTAAGTTTTACCTCAGAACTGTAAAATTCCTTTCAGGAAGTTCACCACCTCTTCCAGGCTATGCTACCCACTTATCAGGTACCTTTTTTGGCTAAACCATGGAGTGGGCTTCTGGGTCTTCGGTTCTTCCCTTCCCCATCCACAAGAAGAAAGTTTCATGGGAGCCTTTGATAATTAGGTCAGCTTTCTCACTGCCTCAGATGAAGATGAGGGGACTCTGCTGTAGTCAAATCAGGTACCTCACACCTCTTGTCTTCTTTTTAATCACTCTGGTGTTGCTCCTTAAGAAGCCGCTAAGGACCGGAAGTTAGGCATGTCCTCTGAGGCTGTTGGGTTGTCCTTACTGGGCAAGTCAGAACAACTCGTCTGTTTCAGAGTTGAAAGTGACAATGCTTTACTGCTAAGCAGAGGTAGAGTGCCCAATTCCCAGGGAAGAGCCTGATCCTTGGGTTGGGTCATTTTCTAAAAGGGTTTCCTAGAAAAAGAAGAAGAAAAAAGTTAGGCATATTTTCTTTCCTGTTTTACAGAGGACAGACAGGAGGATAAGGAAGACTGGTTGTTTTGCTAAAGGCTTATTTCAAGCCTTAAGTGCTTTTTCCTCACTAAGTTTTAAAAGAAAAAAAGATTACCCTCCATGTCTGATATGGATTCCCAGTCAGAAGGGCAAAAATTTGACTGGGAGTATAATTCTTAGTACTGGAAGGGAAATCTGATTCTGAAGAAAGTATTTTCTTTAGTCCTCCACCCCTTGATTTACTGAACTGAATTTCACAGCCAGCAGCTGTTCCTCCTGCACTACCAACTTCAGAAGATGTTTTCTCAAAAAGGTCTGCTGCATGCACAACGAATAAATCCCTGTTCCTAAAAAGGTCAGACTGTATAAGGTTTCTCAGACCCACAAACATCTACTTTTGTAATCACAAATCAGACCCTGCAGTAACTTCTTTGGTAAAACCATCTGCTGCCAAATGCCTTGAGTGTTAAACCTTATCCCTCCTAACAAAGGACTGAAAGCTTTAAGACAGATTTAGGAAGACTATTCTACTTTAGCCATCATATGTCTGAATTGCCACGTTCTTGTGCCTAAATTCCTACTTGCTTCCTTTGAAAATGTGAGAAAGTGAACTGCTAATCTTCTTTCTTCACAGATTAAGCATCTCTGAATTCTTTAACAGCTTCTCTATATCGGGCAACCAAACACTCTTTGAAGTGTTATGACAATGCTGATGCTTTACCCACAGCAGCTGCTACTGAATTAGTTATAAGGTTTGCTTGGTTATGTTTACAAAATTTATCCAGATGATGTCAAGCCGAGATTTTGAATTTTCCGTTAAAGGGATATTGCTTGGCCTATCTTTCGATGAGGTCCTTAAAAGACTTGAGTATTCACAGTGGGTTACACAGATTTTTCACCCATCCTTTCCAAGGTTTAGTAAGACCCTTCCTGCCCATTCAGGATCCCTCTATATGAAGTAATACAGTCTCAATAAGGTACAAGCGAACAGAATTAAAAAAAACAAAGGCAAGGAGGCAAAAAAAAACACAAGAGGAACCTCTAAGAGCCAAGAAGAGTCCAAAAAGGCAGAAGGACTATATGCCCCCTAAAGTACTAGCCCCTTTTTGCTCTGGAAGCAAAATTAAATCTTGCCCAAAATCTTTGTCTGCATTTTTCTCAGTGCCATCAGTTAACCTCAGAAAAATGGGTTCTAAGAATCATTCAGAAAGGTTACAACTGGAAATGGGAGTACCATCTTCATTTTCAGGGGATTCCCTCTCATCCCTCAAACCAAACGCTATCTCTAGAAGTCAAAGAACTAGTTCTCCCTGAACAAACAGGGAAGTTATTTTACTCAAGAATCTTTCTGGTGTTAAATTGGAGACATATCCTAGGACTTTTCTTTTCTGAACTTTCATCTCAAAGTCCCAGATGCTTCAGTGACTTTTACAATACATCCCACAACTCAGTTTTTTTTTGGTAACTCTAGATTTAAAAGATGCTTATAATCACATCCTAATCTTCAAAGACTTCAGATGGTTTTTTAAAGCTTTTCCTGAATTTGGCTTACATTTTCAGTTCTGCCTTACCCTTAGGGCTACTTACATCTTCAAAGGTGTTAAAAAAGTGGCACAGTAAGAACTCAGGAACAGTTTCTGAATTTCTCCACCTAGTCTCTGATCTCAGCCAGATAATCTCTGGATTCTAGGTCTGATGACCTGTACAATTCTCAAGAATCCAGTGGCCACACTTTTTATGAGAAAAACATAATGGTTCCTCAAATCTGCTTAGATCCAACACCAGCATCAACTTTCCTTTCATATTCCATGTGTTGGGGTTTGTCAATAGGGAATTGGTTTGGTGAGTGGACCAGTTCCATCTAAACGCAGGTCACTCCACCTCCCATCCAGCTCCTACCCAGTCTGTAATCACTGATGCATCGGTTGTTTTGGGAGCAATGTCCAAAGGGGTGACAGTTCAAGGTCTGTGGAATAAACAGGATAAAATAAAACACAAATATCAAATAAATGATGGCAGTAACAAATGCTCTGAAATCTCTAAATCATCTTTGAACTCCAGGACCCCTGTTAGTTATTACAAGCACCATAGTGATGTGTGGTACATAAAGAAAGTGGGGGAGATCAGATGATATTCCCTTTGCAGATTAGTTATGACAGCCTGGGAACTAGCAAATCAGCTCAGTCTTTTCCTTCTGGCTCCCTGCATTCTGTCAGAACAAAACACTGCTGCAGAAACTATTAAGCAGGGCCAGGATAGACCCTCACGAATGGAACCTAAACCCAGGAGTCTTCAAGAAATGATCTAGCAGTGGAAAACTCCATTAGATTTGTTTGTCTCCATTCACATACAATTAAGGATATTCTGCTGCAGGATTCATTGCAAACAGGTCTGGAAGACGGAAGTCTTCTCATTCCCATGAATGGAAATGTTCCTATACACTTTTCTACCCTTTCCAGGGTCATTATAAAGATAATTGTGGTAACTCCCTTTTGGCCCAGACAACAGTGTTATTTCTTTTCTACTGAAAACAGTCAAGGGCATTTACCACAGGCTTCCCTACAGACTGGGATTACTCGCACAAGATGGATTGTTTCATGTTCCCCAATCTCAGAATACTTCAAATGACTGCCTGGAGTTTAATACCCTTCTGATACTTTTTTCTGTGGATGTGCAGCAGGAACTAAATGCGGCTTAAATCCTGCTACTAAAAATCATATATGTGCAAGTAGAACAGATTTTCTAGGTGGTGCCACACTAAGAGCTAAGACCCTTTTTAAGGCTCAGATGCCTTTGGTTCTTGAATATTTGTGAGAGTTGTCATCCTCTGGTCTTTCTTACTCTTCTACAGAGTTTCATCTGTTGGCTATTTCTACTTGCTTGCCGTAAAGACCCCCCCGCCCCATCCCCACACTTTCCTTCCCGTTCTCAACTCAAGCAACATTTCAAAGTGGTTTTACATACCTGTCTGCCTTAAAACAGGTGTCTCTTCCTTGTTTCTTAACTTTGTGCTTGAAAAAGCTAACGTTTCTTATATCTGAACCAGCTTATCAGACTGATTTGTGATTCTTAACTTGGAAAACTGTGTTATTCAATGCTCTGATTCCTGCAAGAAAAGCATCACTGTTACAAGCTCTCATACGAATAAATGCTACCTCATTTTCCACAGGGTAAGGGCATCTTTAAAGGCAAATCCTTTTATACCTAAAGTGGTTTGAGACTTTACCTTTAACCAATCTACTAATCACACTGTATCCTTTCCAGAACCTTAAAAACAAGGGAACCTTAAAATCTTACATACTCTGGATACCCACAGCCAGGCCAG